>NW_022148578.1:0-127320 GCF_901933205.1 Camarhynchus parvulus | reverse complement strand
TTGCTAAGGTGTAGGTGACAAGAGAGCGCTAAAGAGCCGAAGATCGGAGACTCTCCCGAGAAGCTAAAGCGCGCCGGTCCGAGCGTCTTTCGGCAGGAGGCGGCGCTCCGAAGGCGCGCGGCTAGCGGCACAATGCTCTTTGGCGAAGAAGCCGCTTCTTCGCCTCCGTAGCCGGAAGGCGGCATCTGCCTAAAGCGAAGAAACGAAGCAGCACAACACTGGCATTGTGTGGTGCAGCTTGCAAACTGATAGAAAACAGTACCTTACCACTCTCCTGCCTTTTGCATTCACATGAATATTGCAATAGAAGGAGTTTTGGACGACTTTCTTTTCCTTGGTGCAAAACACTCTGCAAACCTTCGTGCAACCTCTAGAACACGATAGGAGATGTTTTTGTCCTGGCACAGTTTCTCCTTGCGAAGACATAGTGGGAAAGCTTTTGCTAAGGTGTAGGTGACAAGAGACGCTAAAGACGAAGATACGCTCTCCAGCTGCGCCCTCCGGGCGTCTTTCAGTGAGCAGCCGCCCTTTGCGAGAGCTTCTGCCTCCGGAGAGCGGCATCTTCCAAAGGCGAAGAACGAAGCAGCACAACACTGGCATTGTGGGTGCAGCTTGCAAACTGATAGAAAACAGTACCTTACCACTCTCCTGCCTTTTGCATTCACATGAATATTGCAATAGAAGGAGTTTTGGACGACTTTCTTTTCCTTGGTGCAAAACACTCTGCAAACCTTTGTGCAACCTCTAGAACACGATAGGAGATGTTTTCTGTCCTGGCACAGTTTCTCCTTGCGAGACATAGTGGGAAAGCTTTTTGCTAAGGTGTAGGTGACAAGAGACGCTAAAAGGCGAAGAAGCGAAGCAGCACAACACTGGCATTGTGGGTGCAGCTTGCAAACTGATAGAAAACAGTACCTTACCACTCTCCTGCCTTTTGCATTCACATGAATATTGCAATAGAAGGAGTTTTGGACGACTTTCTTTTCCTTGGTGCAAAACACTCTGCAAACCTTTGTGCAACCTCTAGAACACGATAGGAGATGTTTTCTGTCCTGGCACAGTTTCTCCTTGCGAGACATAGTGGGAAAGCTTTTGCTAAGGTGTAGGTGACAAAGAGGCGCTAAAGGCGAAAATCAGCTCTACACACTGGCATTGTGGGTGCAGCTTGCAAACTGATAGAAAAAATTACCTTACCACTCTCCTGCCTTTTGCATTCACATGAATATTGCAATAGAAGGGAGTTTTGGACGACTTTCTTTTCCTTGGTGCAAAACACTCTGCAAACCTTTGTGCAACCTCTAGAACACGATAGGAGATGTTTTTCTGTCCTGGCACAGTTTCTCCTTGCGAGACATAGTGGGAAAAGCTTTTGCTAAGGTGTAGGTGACAAGAGGCGGCTAAAAGGCGAAGAAAGCGAAGCAGCACAACACTGGCATTGTGGGTGCAGCTTGCAAACTGATAGAAAACAGTACCTTACCACTCTCCTGCCTTTTGCATTCACATGAATATTGCAATAGAAGGAGTTTTGGACGACTTTCTTTTCCTTGGTGCAAAACACTCTGCAAACCTTTGTGCAACCTCTAGAACACGATAGGAGATGTTTTCTGTCCTGGCACAGTTTCTCCTTGCGAGACATAGTGGGAAAGCTTTTTGCTAAGGTGTAGGTGACAAGAGACGCTAAAGGCTAAAAGAACGAAGCAGCACAACACTGGCATTGTGGGTGCAGCTTGCAAACTGATAGAAAACAGTACCTTACCACTCTCCTGCCTTTTGCATTCACATGAATATTGCAATAGAAGGAGTTTTGGACGACTTTCTTTTCCTTGGTGCAAAACACTCTGCAAACCTTTGTGCAACCTCTAGAACACGATAGGAGATGTTTTCTGTCCTGGCACAGTTTCTCCTTGCGAGACATAGTGGGAAAGCTTTTGCTAAGGTGTAGGTGACAAGAGGCAGCTAAAAGAAGGCGAAAAAAAGAAGCAGCACAACACTGGCATTGTGGGTGCAGCTTGCAAACTGATAGAAAACAGTACCTTACCACTCTCCTGCCTTTTGCATTCACATGAATATTGCAATAGAAGGAGTTTTGGACGACTTTCTTTTCCTTGGTGCAAAACACTCTGCAAACCTTTGTGCAACCTCTAGAACACGATAGGAGATGTTTTCTGTCCTGGCACAGTTTCTCCTTGCGAGACATAGTGGGAAAGCTTTTGCTAAGGTGTAGGTGACAAGAGACGCTAAAGACAAGAGAGCGAAGCAGCACAACACTGGCATTGTGGGTGCAGCTTGCAAACTGATAGAAAACAGTACCTTACCACTCTCCTGCCTTTTGCATTCACATGAATATTGCAATAGAAGGAGTTTTGGACGACTTTCTTTTCCTTGGTGCAAAACACTCTGCAAACCTTTGTGCAACCTCTAGAACACGATAGGAGATGTTTTCTGTCCTGGCACAGTTTCTCCTTGCGAGACATAGTGGGAAAGCTTTTGCTAAGGTGTAGGTGAAAAGAGGCTTGAAACTAAGCTAAAGGCCAAGAAGCGGCATCTTAACAAGGAAGCACAAGCACAACACTTGCATTGTTGGTGCAGCTTGCAAACTGATAGAAAACAGTACCTTACCACTCTCCTGCCTTTTGCATTCACATGAATATTGCAATAGAAGGAGTTTTGGACGACTTTCTTTTCCTTGGTGCAAAACACTCTGCAAACCTTTGTGCAACCTCTAGAACACGATAGGAGATGTTTTCTGTCCTGGCACAGTTTCTCCTTGCGAGACATAGTGGGAAAGCTTTTGCTAAGGTGTAGGTGACAAGAGACGCTAAAGGCGAAGAACGAAGCAGCACAACACTGGCATTGTGGGTGCAGCTTGCAAACTGATAGAAAACAGTACCTTACCACTCTCCTGCCTTTTGCATTCACATGAATATTGCAATAGAAGGAGTTTTGGACGACTTTCTTTTCCTTGGTGCAAAACACTCTGCAAACCTTTGTGCAACCTCTAGAACACGATAGGAGATGTTTTCTGTCCTGGCACAGTTTCTCCTTGCGAGACATAGTGGGAAAGCTTTTTCTAAGGTGTAGGTGACAAGGAGACGCTAAAAGGCGATGAACGAGAAGCAGCACAACACTGGCATTGTGGGTGCAGCTTGCAAACTGATAGAAAACAGTACCTTACCACTCTCCTGCCTTTTGCATTCACATGAATATTGCAATAGAAGGAGTTTTGGACGACTTTCTTTTCCTTGGTGCAAAACACTCTGCAAACCTTTGTGCAACCTCTAGAACACGATAGGAGATGTTTTTTGTCCTGGCACAGTTTCTCCTTGCGGAGACATAGTGGGAAAGCTTTTGCTAAGGTGTAGGTGACAAAGAGTTCCTAAAGGCCAAGAAGCGAAGCAGCACAACACTGGCATTGTGGGTGCAGCTTGCAAACTGATAGAAAACAGTACCTTACCACTCTCCTGCCTTTTGCATTCACATGAATATTGCAATAGAAGGAGTTTTGGACGACTTTCTTTTCCTTGGTGCAAAACACTCTGCAAACCTTTGTGCAACCTCTAGAACACGATAGGAGATGTTTTCTGTCCTGGCACAGTTTCTCCTTGCGAGACATAGTGGGAAAGCTTTTGCTAAGGTGTAGGTGACAAGAGACGCTAAAGAAGAAAAAGCAGCACAACACTGGCATTGTGGGTGCAGCTTGCAAACTGATAGAAAACAGTACCTTACCACTCTCCTGCCTTTTGCATTCACATGAATATTGCAATAGAAGGAGTTTTGGACGACTTTCTTTTCCTTGGTGCAAAACACTCTGCAAAACTTTGTGCAACCTCTAGAACACGATAGGAGATGTTTTCTGTCCTGGCACAGTTTCTCCTTGCGAGGACATAGTGGGAAAAGCTTTTTTTGCTAAGGTGTAGGTGACAAGAGACGAAAGGCTAGAAGGCCTTAAGAAACGAAGCAGCACAACACTGGCATTGTGGGTGCAGCTTGCAAACTGATAGAAAACAGTACCTTACCACTCTCCTGCCTTTTGCATTCACATGAATATTGCAATAGAAGGAGTTTTGGACGACTTTCTTTTCCTTGGTGCAAAACACTCTGCAAACCTTTGTGCAACCTCTAGAACACGATAGGAGATGTTTTCTGTCCTGGCACAGTTTCTCCTTGCGAGACATAGTGGGAAAGCTTTTGCTAAGGTGTAGGTGACAAGAGACGGCTAAGAGCGAAGAAGCACAACACTGGCATTGTGGGTGCAGCTTGCAAACTGATAGAAAACAGTACCTACCACTCTCCTGCCTTTTGCATTCACATGAATATTGCAATAGAAGGAGTTTTGGACGACTTTCTTTTCCTTGGTGCAAAACACTCTGCAAACCTTTGTGCAACCTCTAGAACACAGATAGGAGATGTTTTCTGTCCTGGCACAGTTTCTCCTTGCGAGACATAGTGGGAAAGCTTTTGCTAAGGTGTAGGTGACAAAGAGGCGCTAAAAAGCCAAAACGAAGCAGCACAACACTGGCATTGTGGGTGCAGCTTGCAAACTGATAGAAAACAGTACCTTACCACTCTCCTGCCTTTTGCATTCACATGAATATTGCAATAGAAGGAGTTTTTGGACGACTTTCTTTTCCTTGGTGCAAAACACTCTGCAAACCTTTGTGCAACCTCTAGAACACGATAGGAGATGTTTTCTGTCCTGGCACAGTTTCTCCTTGCGAGACATAGTGGGAAAGCTTTTCTAAGGTGTAGGTGACAAGAGGCGCTAAAGGAGAAAAACGAAGCAGCACAACACTGGCATTGTGGGTGCAGCTTGCAAACTGATAGAAAACAGTACCTTACCACTCTCCTGCCTTTTGCATTCACATGAATATTGCAATAGAAGGAGTTTTGGACGACTTTCTTTTCCTTGGTGCAAAACACTCTGCAAACCTTTGTGCAACCTCTAGAACACGATAGGAGATGTTTTCTGTCCTGGCACAGTTTCTCCTTGCGAGACATAGTGGGAAAGCTTTTTCTAAGGTGTAGGTGACAAGAGACGCTAAAGGCCAAGAACGAAGCAGCACAACACTGGCATTGTGGGTGCAGCTTGCAAACTGATAGAAAACAGTACCTTACCACTCTCCTGCCTTTTGCATTCACATGAATATTGCAATAGAAGGAGTTTTGGACGACTTTCTTTTCCTTGGTGCAAAACACTCTGCAAACCTTTGTGCAACCTCTAGAACACGATAGGAGATGTTTTCTGTCCTGGCACAGTTTCTCCTTGCGAGACATAGTGGGAAAGCTTTTTCTAAGGTGTAGGTGACAAGAGAAGACGCTAAAAGGCCAAGAACGAAGCAGCACAACACTGGCATTGTGGGTGCAGCTTGCAAACTGATAGAAAACAGTACCTTACCACTCTCCTGCCTTTTGCATTCACATGAATATTGCAATAGAAGGAGTTTTGGACGACTTTCTTTTCCTTGGTGCAAAACACTCTGCAAACCTTTGTGCAACCTCTAGAACACGATAGGAGATGTTTTCTGTCCTGGCACAGTTTCTCCTTGCGAGACATAGTGGGAAAGCTTTTTCTAAGGTGTAGGTGACAAGAGAGGCGCTAAAGGCCAAGAAGCGAAGCAGCACAACACTGGCATTGTGGGTGCAGCTTGCAAACTGATAGAAAACAGTACCTTACCACTCTCCTGCCTTTTGCATTCACATGAATATTGCAATAGAAGGAGTTTTGGACGACTTTCTTTTCCTTGGTGCAAAACACTCTGCAAACCTTTGTGCAACCTCTAGAACACGATAGGAGATGTTTTCTGTCCTGGCACAGTTTCTCCTTGCGAGACATAGTGGGGAAAGCTTTTCCTAAGGTGTAGGTGACAAGGGCGCTAAAGGCAGAAGATACAGGTCTCGAAGCTAGCCGCTCGGCGTCTTTCGCGCGCGCCGCGCCGCCTCTTTTGGCCTTTCCTGCTTGGCGAAGAACGAAGCAGCACAACACTGGCATTGTGGGTGCAGCTTGCAAACTGATAGAAAACAGTACCTTACCACTCTCCTGCCTTTTGCATTCACATGAATATTGCAATAGAAGGAGTTTTGGACGACTTTCTTTTCCTTGGTGCAAAACACTCTGCAAACCTTTGTGCAACCTCTAGAACACGATAGGAGATGTTTTCTGTCCTGGCACAGTTTCTCCTTGCGAGACATAGTGGGAAAGCTTTTTCTAAGGTGTAGGTGACAAAGAGGCAGCTAAAAGCGAAGAAACGAAGCAGCACAACACTGGCATTGTGGGTGCAGCTTGCAAACTGATAGAAAACAGTACCTTACCACTCTCCTGCCTTTTGCATTCACATGAATATTGCAATAGAAGGAGTTTTGGACGACTTTCTTTTCCTTGGTGCAAAACACTCTGCAAACCTTTGTGCAACCTCTAGAACACGATAGGAGATGTTTTCTGTCCTGGCACAGTTTCTCCTTGCGAGACATAGTGGGAAAGCTTTTTCTAAGGTGTAGGTGACAAAGAGACGGCGCTAAAGAAACAGTAGAAGCGAAGCAGCAGCACAACACTGGCATTGTGGGTGCAGCTTGCAAACTGATAGAAAACAGTACCTTACCACTCTCCTGCCTTTTGCATTCACATGAATATTGCAATAGAAGGAGTTTTGGACGACTTTCTTTTCCTTGGTGCAAAACACTCTGCAAACCTTTGTGCAACCTCTAGAACACGATAGGAGATGTTTTCTGTCCTGGCACAGTTTCTCCTTGCGAGACATAGTGGGAAAGCCTTTTGCTAAGGTGTAGGTGACAAGAGACGCTAAAGGCGAAGATACACGTAGCTGCTCGAAGCTAGCCCCTCGGTCTTTCGGCGGGTTCTGGGGCATTCGAAAAACGAAGCAGCACAACACTGGCATTGTGGGTGCAGCTTGCAAACTGATAGAAAACAGTACCTTACCACTCTCCTGCCTTTTGCATTCACATGAATATTGCAATAGAAGGAGTTTTGGACGACTTTCTTTTCCTTGGTGCAAAACACTCTGCAAACCTTTGTGCAACCTCTAGAACACGATAGGAGATGTTTTTTGTCCTGGCACAGTTTCTCCTTGCGAGACATAGTGGGAAAGCTTTTGCTAAGTTGTAGGTGACAAGAGACGCTAAAGAGCAGACAAAGGAAGCACAGCACAACACTGGCATTGTGGGTGCAGCTTGCAAACTGATAGAAAACAGTACCTTACCACTCTCCTGCCTTTTGCATTCACATGAATATTGCAATAGAAGGAGTTTTGGACGACTTTCTTTTCCTTGGTGCAAAACACTCTGCAAACCTTTGTGCAACCTCTAGAACACGATAGGAGATGTTTTCTGTCCTGGCACAGTTTCTCCTTGCGAGACATAGTGGGAAAGCTTTTTCTAAGGTGTAGGTGACAAAGAGACGCTTAAAGGCGAAGAACGAAGCAGCACAACACTGGCATTGTGGGTGCAGCTTGCAAACTGATAGAAAACAGTACCTTACCACTCTCCTGCCTTTTGCATTCACATGAATATTGCAATAGAAGGAGTTTTGGACGACTTTCTTTTCCTTGGTGCAAAACACTCTGCAAACCTTTGTGCAACCTCTAGAACACGATAGGAGATGTTTTCTGTCCTGGCACAGTTTCTCCTTGCGAGACATAGTGGGAAAGCTTTTGCTAAGGTGTAGGTGACAAGAGAGGCTATAAGGCAGAACAAGCAGCACAACACTGGCATTGTGGGTGCAGCTTGCAAACTGATAGAAAACAGTACCTTACCACTCTCCTGCCTTTTGCATTCACATGAATATTGCAATAGAAGGAGTTTTGGACGACTTTCTTTTCCTTGGTGCAAAACACTCTGCAAACCTTTGTGCAACCTCTAGAACACGATAGGAGATGTTTTTCTGTCCTGGCACAGTTTCTCCTTGCGAGACATAGTGGGAAAGCTTTTTCTAAGGTGTAGGTGACAAGAAAAGAGACTTAAAGAACGAAGCAGCACAACACTGGCATTGTGGGTTGCAGCTTGCAAACTGATAGAAAACAGTACCTTACCACTCTCCTGCCTTTTGCATTCACATGAATATTGCAATAGAAGGAGTTTTGGACGACTTTCTTTTCTCTTGGTGCAAAACACTCTGCAAACCTTTGTGCAACCTCTAGAACACGATAGGAGATGTTTTCTGTCCTGGCACAGTTTCTCCTTGCGAGACATAGTGGGAAAGCTTTTGCTAAGGTGTAGGTGACAAGAGACGCTAAAAGGCGAAGAACGAAGCAGCACAACACTGGCATTGTGGGTGCAGCTTGCAAACTGATAGAAAACAGTACCTTACCACTCTCCTGCCTTTTGCATTCACATGAATATTGCAATAGAAGGAGTTTTGGACGACTTTCTTTTCCTTGGTGCAAAACACTCTGCAAACCTTTGTGCAACCTCTAGAACACGATAGGAGATGTTTTCTGTCCTGGCACAGTTTCTCCTTGCGAGACATAGTGGGAAAGCTTTTTGCTAAGGTGTAGGTGACAAGAGACGCTAAAAGGCTAAAAGCGAAGCAGCACAACACTGGCATTGTGGGTGCAGCTTGCAAACTGATAGAAAACAGTACCTTACCACTCTCCTGCCTTTTGCATTCACATGAATATTGCAATAGAAGGAGTTTTGGACGACTTTCTTTTCCTTGGTGCAAAACACTCTGCAAACCTTTGTGCAACCTCTAGAACACGATAGGAGATGTTTTCTGTCCTGGCACAGTTTCTCCTTGCGAGACATAGTGGGAAAGCTTTTGCTAAGGTGTAGGTGACAAGAGACGCTAAAGACGAAGAACGAAGCAGCACAACACTGGCATTGTGGGTGCAGCTTGCAAACTGATAGAAAACAGTACCTTACCACTCTCCTGCCTTTTGCATTCACATGAATATTGCAATAGAAGGAGTTTTGGACGACTTTCTTTTCCTTGGTGCAAAACACTCTGCAAACCTTTGTGCAACCTCTAGAACACGATAGGAGATGTTTTCTGTCCTGGCACAGTTTCTCCTTGCGAGACATAGTGGGAAAGCTTTTGCTAAGGTGTAGGTGACAAGAGACGCTAAAGGCGAAGAAGAAAGCAGCACAACACTGGCATTGTGGGTGCAGCTTGCAAACTGATAGAAAACAGTACCTTACCACTCTCCTGCCTTTTGCATTCACATGAATATTGCAATAGAAGGAGTTTTGGACGACTTTCTTTTCCTTGGTGCAAAACACTCTGCAAACCTTTGTGCAACCTCTAGAACACGATAGGAGATGTTTTCTGTCCTGGCACAGTTTCTCCTTGCGAGACATAGTGGGAAAGGCTTTTTCTAAGGTGTAGGTGACAAGAGACGCTAAAAGGCGAAGAACGAAGCAGCACAACACTGGCATTGTGGGTGCAGCTTGCAAACTGATAGAAAACAGTACCTTACCACTCTCCTGCCTTTTGCATTCACATGAATATTGCAATAGAAGGAGTTTTGGACGACTTTCTTTTCCTTGGTGCAAAACACTCTGCAAAGCTTTGTGCAACCTCTAGAACACGATAGGAGATGTTTTCTGTCCTGGCACAGTTTCTCCTTGCGAGACATAGTGGGAAAGCTTTTGCTAAGTTGTAGGTGACAAGAGACGCTAAAGGCAAGAACAAGCAGCACAACCTGGCTTGTGGTGCAGCTTGTAGAAACGTATTCCACTCTCCTCCCACATAGATGTTCGTCTGCATAGTTTCTCTTGCGAGACATAGTGGAAAGCTTTTGCTGGTGTAGTGTAAGAGACGCAAAGGCGAAAGAACGAAGCAGCACAACACTGGCATTGTGGGTGCAGCTTGCAAACTGATAGAAAACAGTACCTTACCACTCTCCTGCCTTTTCCATTCACATGAATATTGCAATAGAAGGAGTTTTGGACGACTTTCTTTTCCTTGGTGCAAAACACTCTGCAGACCTCCGTGCAACCTCTAGAACACGATAGGAGATGTTTTTGTCCTGGCACAGTTTCTCCTTGCGAGACATAGTGGGAAAGCTTTTTGCTAAGGTGTAGGTGACAAGAGACGCTAAAGACGAAGATACGGACTCTCTAAGCTAACCCGTCCCCCGGCGTCTTTCAGTGGCCGGCTCCGGGCGCCGCGGCGCGAGCCACAATGCTCTTTGCGCTAGAAGCCTCTTCTCCGTAGCCGGCATCTTCCCAAAGACGAAGAACGAAGCAGCACAACACTGGCATTGTGGGTGCAGCTTGCAAACTGATAGAAAACAGTACCTTACCACTCTCCTGCCTTTTGCATTCACATGAATATTGCAATAGAAGGAGTTTTGGACGACTTTCTTTTCCTTGGTGCAAAACACTCTGCAAAGCTTTGTGCAACCTCTAGAAGACGATAGGAGATGTTTTCTGTCCTGGCACAGTTTCTCCTTGCGAGACATAGTGGGAAAGCTTTTGCTAAGGTGTAGGTGACAAGAGACGCTAAAAGGCGAAGAACGAAGCAGCACAACACTGGCATTGTGGGTGCAGCTTGCAAACTGATAGAAAACAGTACCTTACCACTCTCCTGCCTTTTGCATTCACATGAATATTGCAATAGAAGGAGTTTTGGACGACTTTCTTTTCCTTGGTGCAAAACACTCTGCAAAACTTTGTGCAACCTCTAGAACACGATAGGAGATGTTTTCTGTCCTGGCACAGTTTCTCCTTGCGAGACATAGTGGGAAAGCTTTTTGCTATAGGTGTAGGTGACAAGAGACGCATAAAGACGAAGATACGTAGCTCTCCGGCCCCCTCGAGCCGCGCCACACATTTTGCCGCTCTTCCCTCCGTAGCGGAACATTTAAAGGCGAAGAACGAAGCAGCACAACACTGGCATTGTGGGTGCAGCTTGCAAACTGATAGAAAACAGTACCTTACCACTCTCCTGCCTTTTGCATTCACATGAATATTGCAATAGAAGGAGTTTTGGACGACTTTCTTTTCCTTGGTGCAAAACACTCTGCAAAGCTTTGTGCAACCTCTAGAACACGATAGGAGATGTTTTCTGTCCTGGCACAGTTTCTCCTTGCGAGACATAGTGGGAAGGCTTTTGCAAGGTTGTAGGTGACAAGAGACGCTAAAAGGCGAAGAACGAAGCAGCACAACACTGGCATTGTGGGTGCAGCTTGCAAACTGATAGAAAACAGTACCTTACCACTCTCCTGCCTTTTGCATTCACATGAATATTGCAATAGAAGGAGTTTTGGACGACTTTCTTTTCCTTGGTGCAAAACACTCTGCAAAACTTTGTGCAACCTCTAGAACACGATAGGAGATGTTTTCTGTCCTGGCACAGTTTCTCCTTGCGAGACATAGTGGGAAAGCTTTTGCTAAGGTGTAGGTGACAAGAGACGCTAAAAGGCGAAGAACGAAGCAGCACAACACTGGCATTGTGGGTGCAGCTTGCAAACTGATAGAAAACAGTACCTTACCACTCTCCTGCCTTTTGCATTCACATGAATATTGCAATAGAAGGAGTTTTGGACGACTTTCTTTTCCTTGGTGCAAAACACTCTGCAGACCTCCGTGCACCCTCTAGAACACGATAGGAGATGTTTTTGTCCTGGCACAGTTTCTCCTTGCGAGACATAGTGGGAAAGCTTTTTGCTAAGGTGTAGGTGACAAGAGACGCTAAAGACGAAGATACAGAGCTCTCGCTAAAACGCGCACTCGTAGTGTCTTTCAAAATCGGCGCAACACATCTTTTGATAGAAGCGTTTTTTGCCTCCGGTAGCCGGAGAGAGTGGCATCTTCCCAAAGACGAAGAACGAAGCAGCACAACACTTGCACTGCGGGTGCAGCTTGCAAACTGATAGAAAACAGTACCTTACCACTCTCCTGCCTTTTGCATTCACATGAATATTGCAATAGAAGGAGTTTTGGACGACTTTCTTTTCCTTGGTGCAAAACACTCTGCAAAGCTTTGTGCAACCTCTAGAACACGATAGGAGATGTTTTCTGTCCTGGCACAGTTTCTCCTTGCGAGACATAGTGGGAAAGCTTTTGCTAAGGTGTAGGTGACAAGAGACGCTAAAGGCGAAGAACGAAGCAGCACAACACTGGCATTGTGGGTGCAGCTTGCAAACTGATAGAAAACAGTACCTTACCACTCTCCTGCCTTTTGCATTCACATGAATATTGCAATAGAAGGAGTTTTGGACGACTTTCTTTTCCTTGGTGCAAAACACTCTGCAAAACTTAGTGCAACATCTGGAACACGATAGGAGATGTTTTCTGTCCTGGCACAGTTTCTCCTTGCGAGACATTGACATAGTGGGAAAGCTTTTTGCTAAGGTGTAGGTGACAAGAGACGCTAAAGACGAAGATAAGCTTCTGCCCCCCCTCTTTCGCAGAGCCGAGCACATGTTTTTAGCTTTACGCATCTTCCAAAGGCGAAGAACGAAGCAGCACAACACTGGCATTGTGGGTGCAGCTTGCAAACTGATAGAAAACAGTACCTTACCACTCTCCTGCCTTTTGCATTCACATGAATATTGCAATAGAAGGAGTTTTGGACGACTTTCTTTTCCTTGGTGCAAAACACTCTGCAAAGCTTTGTGCAACCTCTAGAACACGATAGGAGATGTTTTCTGTCCTGGCACAGTTTCTCCTTGCGAGACATAGTGGGAAAGCTTTTGCTAAGTTGTAGGTGACAAGAGACGCTAAAAGGCGAAGAACAAAGCAGCACAACACTGGCATTGTGGGTGCAGCTTGCAAACTGATAGAAAACAGTACCTTACCACTCTCCTGCCTTTTGCATTCACATGAATATTGCAATAGAAGGAGTTTTGGACGACTTTCTTTTCCTTGGTGCAAAACACTCTGCAAAACTTTGTGCAACCTCTGGAACACGATAGGAGATGTTTTCTGTCCTGGCACAGTTTCTCCTTGCGAGACATAGTGGGAAAGCTTTTGCTAAGGTGTAGGTGACAAGAGACGCTAAAGGCGAAGAACGAAGCAGCACAACACTGGCATTGTGGGTGCAGCTTGCAAACTGATAGAAAACAGTACCTTACCACTCTCCTGCCTTTTGCATTCACATGAATATTGCAATAGAAGGAGTTTTGGACGACTTTCTTTTCCTTGGTGCAAAACACTCTGCAAAGCTTTGTGCAACCTCTAGAAGACGATAGGAGATGTTTTCTGTCCTGGCACAGTTTCTCCTTGCGAGACATAGTGGGAAGGCTTTTGCTAGGTTGTAGGTGACAAGAGACGCTAAAGGCGAAGAACGAAGAAGCACAACACTGGCATTGTGGGTGCAGCTTGCAAACTGATAGAAAACAGTACCTTACCACTCTCCTGCCTTTTGCATTCACATGAATATTGCAATAGAAGGAGTTTTGGACGACTTTCTTTTCCTTGGTGCAAAACACTCTGCAAACCTTTGTGCAACCTCTAGAACACGATAGGAGATGTTTTCTGTCCTGGCACAGTTTCTCCTTGCGAGACATAGTGGGAAAGCTTTTGCTAAGGTGTAGGTGACAAGAGACGCTAAAGGCGAAGAAGGAAGCAGCACAACACTGGCATTGTGGGTGCAGCTTGCAAACTGATAGAAAACAGTACCTTACCACTCTCCTGCCTTTTGCATTCACATGAATATTGCAATAGAAGGAGTTTTGGACGACTTTCTTTTCCTTGGTGCAAAACACTCTGCAAAGCTTTGTGCAACCTCTAGAACACGATAGGAGATGTTTTCTGTCCTGGCACAGTTTCTCCTTGCGAGACATAGTGGGAAAGCTTTTGCTAAGGTGTAGGTGACAAGAGACGCTAAAGGCGAAGAACGAAGCAGCACAACACTGGCATTGTGGGTGCAGCTTGCAAACTGATAGAAAACAGTACCTTACCACTCTCCTGCCTTTTCCATTCACATGAATATTGCAATAGAAGGAGTTTTGGACGACTTTCTTTTCCTTGGTGCAAAAGACTCTGCAGACCTCCGTGGAACCTCTAGAACACGATAGGAGATGTTTTTTGTCCTGGCACAGTTTCTCCTTGCGAGACATAGTGGGAAAGCTTTTTGCTAAGGTGTAGGTGACAAGAGACGCTAAAGACGAAGATACAGATCTCTCCTAAGCTAAGCGCCACTCCCGGCGTCTTTCAGTGAAGCCGCGCTGGACGCGCGGCGAAGCAAAATGCTCTTTGCGAGAAGCCGTCTTGCCTCCGGTAGCCGGAGAGGCGGCATCTTCCCAAAGAACGAAGCAGCACAACACTTGCATTGTGGGTGCAGCTTGCAAACTGATAGAAAACAGTACCTTACCACTCTCCTGCCTTTTGCATTCACATGAATATTGCAATAGAAGGAGTTTTGGACGACTTTCTTTTCCTTGGTGCAAAACACTCTGCAAAGCTTTGTGCAACCTCTAGAACACGATAGGAGATGTTTTCTGTCCTGGCACAGTTTCTCCTTGCGAGACATAGTGGGAAAGCTTTTTGCTAAGGTGTAGGTGACAAGAGACGCGCTAAAGGCGAAGAACGAAGCAGCACAACACTGGCATTGTGGGTGCAGCTTGCAAACTGATAGAAAACAGTACCTTACCACTCTCCTGCCTTTTGCATTCACATGAATATTGCAATAGAAGGAGTTTTGGACGACTTTCTTTTCCTTGGTGCAAAACACTCTGCAAAACCTTTGTGCAACCTCTAGAACACGATAGGAGATGTTTTCTGTCCTGGCACAGTTTCTCCTTGCGAGACATAGTGGGAAAGCTTTTGCTAAGGTGTAGGTGACAAGAGACGGCTAAAGAAACGAAGCAGCACAACACTGGCATTGTGGGTGCAGCTTGCAAACTGATAGAAAACAGTACCTTACCACTCTCCTGCCTTTTGCATTCACATGAATATTGCAATAGAAGGAGTTTTGGACGACTTTCTTTTCCTTGGTGCAAAACACTCTGCAAACCTTTGTGCAACCTCTAGAACACGATAGGAGATGTTTTCTGTCCTGGCACAGTTTCTCCTTGCAAGAAATATGGGAAAGCGCTTTTGCTAAGGTTGTAGCCGTGACAAGAGACGGCATCTAAAGGCGAAGAACGAAGCAGCACAACACTGGCATTGTGGGTGCAGCTTGCAAACTGATAGAAAACAGTACCTTACCACTCTCCTGCCTTTTGCATTCACATGAATATTGCAATAGAAGGAGTTTTGGACGACTTTCTTTTCCTTGGTGCAAAACACTCTGCAAACCTTTGTGCAACCTCTAGAAGACGATAGGAGATGTTTTCTGTCCTGGCACAGTTTCTCCTTGCGAGACATAGTGGGAAAGCTTTTTGCTAAGGTGTAGGTGACAAGAGACGAAAAGGCAAAGAACGAAGCAGCACAACACTGGCATTGTGGGTGCAGCTTGCAAACTGATAGAAAACAGTACCTTACCACTCTCCTGCCTTTTGCATTCACATGAATATTGCAATAGAAGGAGTTTTGGACGACTTTCTTTTCCTTGGTGCAAAACACTCTGCAAAACTTTGTGCAACCTCTAGAACACGATAGGAGATGTTTTCTGTCCTGGCACAGTTTCTCCTTGCGAGACATAGTGGGAAAGCTTTTTGCTAAGGTGTAGGTGACAAGAGACGCTAAAGGCGAAAAAGGAAGCAGCACAACACTGGCATTGTGGGTGCAGCTTGCAAACTGATAGAAAACAGTACCTTACCACTCTCCTGCCTTTTGCATTCACATGAATATTGCAATAGAAGGAGTTTTGGACGACTTTCTTTTCCTTGGTGCAAAAAACTCTGCAAACCTTCGTGCAACCTCTAGAACACGATAGGAGATGTTTTTGTCCTGGCACAGTTTCTCCTTGCGAGACATAGTGGGAAAGCTTTTTGCTAAGGTGTAGGTGACAAGAGACGCTAAAGACAGCATACAGACTCTTCAACCTCTCGACATGCTTGTAGGTTTCCTTAGCGGAGAGAGCATCTTCCAAAGACGAAGAACGAAGCAGCACAACACTTGCATTGTGGGTGCAGCTTGCAAACTGATAGAAAACAGTACCTTACCACTCTCCTGCCTTTTGCATTCACATGAATATTGCAATAGAAGGAGTTTTGGACGACTTTCTTTTCCTTGGTGCAAAACACTCTGCAAAGCTTTGTGCAACCTCTAGAAGACGATAGGAGATGTTTTCTGTCCTGGCACAGTTTCTCCTTGCGAGACATAGTGGGAAAGCTTTTGCTAAGGTGTAGGTGACAAGAGACGCTAAAAGGGAAAGAACGAAGCAGCACAACACTGGCATTGTGGGTGCAGCTTGCAAACTGATAGAAAACAGTACCTTACCACTCTCCTGCCTTTTGCATTCACATGAATATTGCAATAGAAGGAGTTTTGGACGACTTTCTTTTCCTTGGTGCAAAACACTCTGCAAACCTTTGTGCAACCTCTAGAACACGATAGGAGATGTTTTCTGTCCTGGCACAGTTTCTCCTTGCGAGACATAGTGGGAAAGCTTTTGCTAAGGTGTAGGTGACAAGAGACGCTAAAGGCGAAGAACGAAGCAGCACAACACTGGCATTGTGGGTGCAGCTTGCAAACTGATAGAAAACAGTACCTTACCACTCTCCTGCCTTTTGCATTCACATGAATATTGCAATAGAAGGAGTTTTGGACGACTTTCTTTTCCTTGGTGCAAAACACTCTGCAAAGCTTTGTGCAACCTCTAGAACACGATAGGAGATGTTTTCTGTCCTGGCACAGTTTCTCCTTGCGAGACATAGTGGGAAAGCTTTTGCTAAGGTGTAGGTGATAAGAGACGCTAAAGGCGAAGAACGAAGCAGCACAACACTGGCATTGTGGGTGCAGCTTGCAAACTGATAGAAAACAGTACCTTACCACTCTCCTGCCTTTTGCATTCACATGAATATTGCAATAGAAGGAGTTTTGGACGACTTTCTTTTCCTTGGTGCAAAAGACTCTGCAGACCTCCGTGGAACCTCTAGAACACGATAGGAGATGTTTTTTGTCCTGGCACAGTTTCTCCTTGCGAGACATAGTGGGAAAGCTTTTTGCTAAGGTGTAGGTGACAAGAGACGCTAAAGACGAAGATACGGAGCTCTCTCTAAGCTAACGCCCTCCCGGGCGTCTTTCAAGTGAAGCCGCGCTCCGAGCGCCCGGCGAGCGGCACAATGCTCTTTGCGCGTTAGAAGCCGCTTCTTCGCCTCCGGTAGCCGGAGAGAGCGGCATCTTCCCAAAGACGAAGAACGAAGCAGCACAACACTTGCATTGTGGGTGCAGCTTGCAAACTGATAGAAAACAGTACCTTACCACTCTCCTGCCTTTTGCATTCACATGAATATTGCAATAGAAGGAGTTTTGGACGACTTTCTTTTCCTTGGTGCAAAACACTCTGCAAAGCTTTGTGCAACCTCTAGAACACGATAGGAGATGTTTTCTGTCCTGGCACAGTTTCTCCTTGCGAGACATAGTGGGAAAGCTTTTGCTAAGGTGTAGGTGACAAGAGACGCTAAAGGCGAAGAACGAAGCAGCACAACACTGGCATTGTGGGTGCAGCTTGCAAACTGATAGAAAACAGTACCTTACCACTCTCCTGCCTTTTGCATTCACATGAATATTGCAATAGAAGGAGTTTTGGACGACTTTCTTTTCCTTGGTGCAAAACACTCTGCAAACCTTTGTGCAACCTCTAGAACACGATAGGAGATGTTTTCTGTCCTGGCACAGTTTCTCCTTGCGAGACATAGTGGGAAAGCTTTTTGCTAAGGTGTAGGTGACAAGAGACGCTAAAGGCGAAGAACGAAGCAGCACAACACTGGCATTGTGGGTGCAGCTTGCAAACTGATAGAAAACAGTACCTTACCACTCTCCTGCCTTTTGCATTCCACATGAATATTGCAATAGAAGGAGTTTTGGACGACTTTCTTTTCCTTGGTGCAAAACACTCTGCAAAACTTTGTGCAACCTCTAGAACACGATAGGAGATGTTTTCTGTCCTGGCACAGTTTCTCCTTGCGAGACATAGTGGGAAAGCTTTTTGCTAAGGTGTAGGTGACAAGAGACGCTAAAGACGAAGATACGTAGCTCTCGAAGCTAAGCACTGGCATTGTGGCTGTATCTTGCAAAACTGCGCTATAGAAAACAGTACCTTACCACTCTCCTGCCTTTTGCATTCACATGAATATTGCAATAGAAGGAGTTTTGGACGACTTTCTTTTCCTTGGTGCAAAACACTCTGCAAACCTTTGTGCAACCTCTAGAACACGATAGGAGATGTTTTCTGTCCTGGCACAGTTTCTCCTTGTCAGGACATAGTGGGAAAGCTTTTTCTAAGGTGTAGGTGACAAGAGACGCTAAAGGAAAAAACGAAGCAGCACAACACTGGCATTGTGGGTGCAGCTTGCAAACTGATAGAAAACAGTACCTTACCACTCTCCTGCCTTTTGCATTCACATGAATATTGCAATAGAAGGAGTTTTGGACGACTTTCTTTTCCTTGGTGCAAAACACTCTGCAAACCTTTGTGCAACCTCTAGAACACGATAGGAGATGTTTTCTGTCCTGGCACAGTTTCTCCTTGCGAGACATAGTGGGAAAGCTTTTTGCTAAGGTGTAGGTGACAAGAGACGCTAAAAGGCGAAAAAGGAAAGCAGCACAACACTGGCATTGTGGGTGCAGCTTGCAAACTGATAGAAAACAGTACCTTACCACTCTCCTGCCTTTTGCATTCACATGAATATTGCAATAGAAGGAGTTTTGGACGACTTTCTTTTCCTTGGTGCAAAACACTCTGCAAAGCTTTGTGCAACCTCTAGAACACGATAGGAGATGTTTTCTGTCCTGGCACAGTTTCTCCTTGCGAGACATAGTGGGAAAGCTTTTGCTAAGGTGTAGGTGACAAGAGACGCTAAAGGCGAAGAACGAAGCAGCACAACACTGGCATTGTGGGTGCAGCTTGCAAACTGATAGAAAACAGTACCTTACCACTCTCCTGCCTTTTCCATTCACATGAATATTGCAATAGAAGGAGTTTTGGACGACTTTCTTTTCCTTGGTGCAAAACACTCTGCAGACCTCCGTGCAACCTCTAGAACACGATAGGAGATGTTTTTGTCCTGGCACAGTTTCTCCTTGCGAGACATAGTGGGAAAGCTTTTTGCTAAGGTGTAGGTGACAAGAGACGCTAAAGACGAAGATACGGAGCTCTCCTAAGCTAAGCGCCACTCCCGGCGTCTTTCATCAGTGAAGCCGCTCCGAGGCGCGGGCGAAGCGGCACAATGCTCTTTCGCGTAGAGCCGCTTTCTGCCTCCGGTAGCCGGAGAGGCGGCATCTTCCCAAAGACGAAGAACGAAGCAGCACAACACTTGCACTGCGGGTGCAGCTTGCAAACTGATAGAAAACAGTACCTTACCACTCTCCTGCCTTTTGCATTCACATGAATATTGCAATAGAAGGAGTTTTGGACGACTTTCTTTTCCTTGGTGCAAAACACTCTGCAAACCTTTGTGCAACCTCTAGAACACGATAGGAGATGTTTTCTGTCCTGGCACAGTTTCTCCTTGCGAGACATAGTGGGAAAGCTTTTGCTAAGGTGTAGGTGACAAGAGACGCTAAAGGACAAGAAACGAAGCAGCACAACACTGGCATTGTGGGTGCAGCTTGCAAACTGATAGAAAACAGTACCTTACCACTCTCCTGCCTTTTGCATTCACATGAATATTGCAATAGAAGGAGTTTTGGACGACTTTCTTTTCCTTGGTGCAAAACACTCTGCAAACCTTTGTGCAACCTCTAGAACACGATAGGAGATGTTTTCTGTCCTGGCACAGTTTCTCCTTGCGAGACATAGTGGGAAAGCTTTTGCTAAGGTGTAGGTGACAAGAGACGCTAAAAGGCGAAGAACGAAGCAGCACAACACTGGCATTGTGGGTGCAGCTTGCAAACTGATAGAAAACAGTACCTTACCACTCTCCTGCCTTTTGCATTCACATGAATATTGCAATAGAAGGAGTTTTGGACGACTTTCTTTTCCTTGGTGCAAAACACTCTGCAAACCTTTGTGCAACCTCTAGAACACGATAGGAGATGTTTTCTGTCCTGGCACAGTTTCTCCTTGCGAGACATAGTGAGAAAGCTTTTGCTAAGGTGTAGGTGACAAGAGACGCTAAAGGCGAAAAACGAAGCAGCACAACACTGGCATTGTGGGTGCAGCTTGCAAACTGATAGAAAACAGTACCTTACCACTCTCCTGCCTTTTGCATTCACATGAATATTGCAATAGAAGGAGTTTTGGACGACTTTCTTTTCCTTGGTGCAAAACACTCTGCAAACCTTTGTGCAACCTCTAGAACACGATAGGAGATGTTTTCTGTCCTGGCACAGTTTCTCCTTGCGAGACATAGTGGGAAAGCTTTTTCTAAGGTGTAGGTGACAAGAGACGCTAAAAGGACAAAAAAAGCGAAGCAGCACAACACTGGCATTGTGTGTGCAGCTTGCAAACTGATAGAAAACAGTACCTTACCACTCTCCTGCCTTTGATGTTTATATTGCAATATTATAGAAGGAGTTTTGGACGACTTTCTTTTCCTTGGTGCAAAACACTCTGCAAACCTTTGTGCAACCTCTAGAACACGATAGGAGATGTTTTCTGTCCTGGCACAGTTTCTCCTTGCGAGACATAGTGGGAAAGCTTTTGCTAAGGTGTAGGTGACAAGAGACGCTAAAGGAGAAGAACGAAGCAGCACAACACTGGCATTGTGGGTGCAGCTTGCAAACTGATAGAAAACAGTACCTTACCACTCTCCTGCCTTTTGCATTCACATGAATATTGCAATAGAAGGAGTTTTGGACGACTTTCTTTTCCTTGGTGCAAAACACTCTGCAAACCTTTGTGCAACCTCTAGAACACGATAGGAGATGTTTTCTGTCCTGGCACAGTTTCTCCTTGCGAGACATAGTGGGAAAGCTTTTTCTAAGGTGTAGGTGACAAGAGACGCTAAAAGGAGAAGAACGAAGCAGCACAACACTGGCATTGTGTGTGCAGCTTGCAAACTGATAGAAAACAGTACCTTACCACTCTCCTGCCTTTTGCATTCACATGAATATTGCAATAGAAGGAGTTTTGGACGACTTTCTTTTCCTTGGTGCAAAACACTCTGCAAACCTTTGTGCAACCTCTAGAACACGATAGGAGATGTTTTCTGTCCTGGCACAGTTTCTCCTTGCGAGACATAGTGGGAAAGCTTTTGCTAAGGTGTAGGTGACAAGAGACGCTAAAGGACAAAACGAAGCAGCACAACACTGGCATTGTGTGTGCAGCTTGCAAACTGATAGAAAACAGTACCTTACCACTCTCCTGCCTTTTGCATTCACATGAATATTGCAATAGAAGGAGTTTTGGACAACTTTCTTTTCCTTGGTGCAAAACACTCTGCAAACCTTTGTGCAACCTCTAGAACACGATAGGAGATGTTTTCTGTCCTGGCACAGTTTCTCCTTGCGAGACATAGTGGGAAAGCTTTTTCTAAGGTGTAGGTGACAAGAGACAGCTAAAGGACAAAGAACGAAGCAGCACAACACTGGCATTGTGTGTGCAGCTTGCAAACTGATAGAAAACAGTACCTTACCACTCTCCTGCCTTTTGCATTCACATGAATATTGCAATAGAAGGAGTTTTGGACAACTTTCTTTTCCTTGGTGCAAAACACTCTGCAAACCTTTGTGCAACCTCTAGAACACGATAGGAGATGTTTTCTGTCCTGGCACAGTTTCTCCTTGCGAGACATAGTGAGAAAGCTTTTTCTAAGGTGTAGGTGACAAGAGACGCTAAAGGAGAAAAACGAAAGCAGCACAACACTGGCATTGTGTGTGCAGTTTGCAAACTGATAGAAAACAGTACCTTACCACTCTCCTGCCTTTTGCATTCACATGAATATTGCAATAGAAGGAGTTTTGGGCAACTTTCTTTTCCTTGGTGCAAAACACTCTGCAAACCTTTGTGCAACCTCTAGAACACGATAGGAGATGTTTTCTGTCCTGGCACAGTTTCTCCTTGCGAGACATAGTGGGAAGCTTTTGCTAAGGTGTAGGTGACAAAGAGGCAGCTAAAGGACATGAAGCGAGAAGCAGCACAACACTGGCATTGTGTGTGCAGCTTGCAAACTGATAGAAAACAGTACCTTACCACTCTCCTGCCTTTTGCATTCACATGAATATTGAAAAAGAAGGAGTTTTGGACAACTTTCTTTTCCTTGGTGCAAAACACTCTGCAAACCTTTGTGCAACCTCTAGAACACGATAGGAGATGTTTTCTGTCCTGGCACAGTTTCTCCTTGCCAGACATAGTGGAAAGCGTTTTCTTAAGGTGTAGGTGACAAGAGACGCTAAAGGAGAAGAACGAAGCAGCACAACACTGGCATTGTGTGTGCAGCTTGCAAACTGATAGAAAACAGTACCTTACCACTCTCCTGCCTTTTGCATTCACATGAATATTGCAATAGAAGGAGTTTTGGACAACTTTCTTTTCCTTGGTGCAAAACACTGTACAAACCTTTGTGCAACCTCTAGAACACGATAGGAGATGTTTTCTGTCCTGGCACAGTTTCTCCTTGCGAGACATAGTGGGAAAGCTTTTTCTAAGGTGTAGGTGACAAGAGACGCTAAAGGACAAGAAGCGAAGCAGCACAACACTGGCATTGTGTGTGCAGCTTGCAAACTGATAGAAAACAGTACCTTACCACTCTCCTGCCTTTTGCATTCACATGAATATTGAAAAAGAAGGAGTTTTGGACAACTTTCTTTTCCTTGGTGCAAAACACTCTGCAAACCTTTGTGCAACCTCTAGAACACGATAGGAGATGTTTTCTGTCCTGGCACAGTTTCTCCTTGCGAGACATAGTGAGAAAGCTTTTTCTAAGGTGTAGGTGACAAGAGAGCTAAAAGGACAAAAACGAAGCAGCACAACACTGGCATTGTGTGTGCAGCTTGCAAACTGATGGAAAACAGTACCTTACCACTCTCCTGCCTTTTGCATTCACATGAATATTGAAAAGAAGGAGTTTTGGACAACTTTCTTTTCCTTGGTGCAAAACACTCTACAAACCTTTGTGCAACCTCTAGAACACGATAGGAGATGTTTTCTGTCCTGGCACAGTTTCTCCTTGCGAGACATAGTGGGAAAGCTTTTTCTAAGGTGTAGGTGACAAGAGAGCTAAAAGGATAAAACAGAAAGCAGCACAACACTGGCATTGTGTGTGCAGCTTGCAAACTGATGGAAAACAGTACCTTACCACTCTCCTGCCTTTTGCATTCACATGAATATTGAAATAGAAGGAGTTTTGGACAACTTTCTTTTCCTTGGTGCAAAACACTCTACAAACCTTTGTGCAACCTCTAGAACACGATAGGAGATGTTTTCTGTCCTGGCACAGTTTCTCCTTGCGAGACATAGTGAAAGCTTTTTCTAAGGTGTAGGTGACAAAAGAGGCGCTAAAGGAGAAAAACGAAGCAGCACAACACTGGCATTGTGTGTGCAGTTTGCAAACTGATGGAAAACAGTACCTTACCACTCTCCTGCCTTTTGCATTCACATGAATATTGAAAAGAAGGAGTTTTGGACAACTTTCTTTTCCTTGGTGCAAAACACTCTACAAACCTTTGTGCAACCTCTAGAACACGATAGGAGATGTTTTCTGTCCTGGCACAGTTTCTCCTTGCGAGACATAGTGAGAAAGCTTTTTCTAAGGTGTAGGTGACAAGAGACGCTAAAGGGACAAAACGAAGCAGCACAACACTGGCATTGTGTGTGCAGTTTGCAAACTGATGGAAAACAGTACCTTACCACTCTCCTGCCTTTTGCATTCACATGAATATTGAAAAGAAGGAGTTTTGGACAACTTTCTTTTCCTTGGTGCAAAACACTGTACAAACCTTTGTGCAACCTCTAGAACACGATAGGAGATGTTTTCTGTCCTGGCACAGTTTCTCCTTGCGAGACATAGTGAGAAAGCTTTTCTAAGGTGTAGGTGACAAAAGAGGCGCTAAAGGACAAAGCGAAGCAGCACAACACTGGCATTGTGTGTGCATTTTGCAAACTGATGGAAAACAGTACCTTACCACTCTCCTGCCTTTTGCATTCACATGAATATTGAAAAGAAGGAGTTTTGGACAACTTTCTTTTCCTTGGTGCAAAACACTCTACAAACCTTTGTGCAACCTCTAGAACACGATAGGAGATGTTTTCTGTCCTGGCACAGTTTCTCCTTGCGAGACATAGTGAGAAAGCTTTTCTAAGGTGTAGGTGATTAGGTGACAAGAGGCGCTAAAGGACAAAACAGAAGCAGCACAACACTGGCATTGTGTGTGCATTTTGCAAACTGATGGAAAACAGTACCTTACCACTCTCCTGCCTTTTGCATTCACATGAATATTGAAAAGAAGGAGTTTTGGACAACTTTCTTTTCCTTGGTGCAAAACACTCTACAAACCTTTGTGCAACCTCTAGAACACGATAGGAGATGTTTTCTGTCCTGGCACAGTTTCTCCTTGCGAGACATAGTGAGAAAGCTTTTTCTAAGGTGTAGGTGACAAGAGACGCTAAAGGACAAAAACGAAGCAGCACAACACTGGCATTGTGTGTGCATTTTGCAAACTGATGGAAAACAGTACCTTACCACTCTCCTGCCTTTTGCATTCACATGAATATTGAAAAGAAGGAGTTTTGGACAACTTTCTTTTCCTTGGTGCAAAACACTGTACAAACCTTTGTGCAACCTCTAGAACACGATAGGAGATGTTTTCTGTCCTGGCACAGTTTCTCCTTGCGAGACATAGTGAGAAAGCTTTTTCTAAGGTGTAGGTGACAAGAGACGCTAAAGGACAAAAAACGAAGCAGCACAACACTGGCATTGTGTGTGCATTTTGCAAACTGATGGAAAACAGTACCTTACCACTCTCCTGCCTTTTGCATTCACATGAATATTGAAAAGAAGGAGTTTTGGACAACTTTCTTTTCCTTGGTGCAAAACACTCTACAAACCTTTGTGCAACCTCTAGAACACGATAGGAGATGTTTTCTGTCCTGGCACAGTTTCTCCTTGCGAGACATAGTGAGAGCTTTTTCTAAGGTGTAGGTGACAAAGAGACGCTAAAGGACAAAGAAGCGAAGCAGCACAACACTGGCATTGTGTGTGCAGTTTGCAAACTGATGGAAAACAGTACCTTACCACTCTCCTGCCTTTTGCATTCACATGAATATTGAAAAGAAGGAGTTTTGGACAACTTTCTTTTCCTTGGTGCAAAACACTCTACAAACCTTTGTGCAACCTCTAGAACACGATAGGAGATGTTTTCTGTCCTGGCACAGTTTCTCCTTGCGAGACATAGTGAGAAAGCTTTTTCTAAGGTGTAGGTGACAAGAGGCGCTAAAGGACAAAAGCGAAGCAGCACAACACTGGCATTGTGTGTGCATTTTGCAAACTGATGGAAAACAGTACCTTACCACTCTCCTGCCTTTTGCATTCACATGAATATTGAAAAGAAGGAGTTTTGGACAACTTTCTTTTCCTTGGTGCAAAACACTCTACAAACCTTTGTGCAACCTCTAGAACACGATAGGAGATGTTTTCTGTCCTGGCACAGTTTCTCCTTGCGAGACATAGTGAGAAGGTTTTTCTAAGTTGTAGGTGACAAGAGACGCTAAAGGACAAAAGCGAAGCAACACAACACTGGCATTGTGTGTGCATTTTGCAAACTGATGGAAAACAGTACCTTACCACTCTCCTGCCTTTTGCATTCACATGAATATTGAAAAGAAGGAGTTTTGGACAACTTTCTTTTCCTTGGTGCAAAACACTCTACAAACCTTTGTGCAACCTCTAGAACACGATAGGGAGATGTTTTCTGTCCTGGCACAGTTTCTCCTTGCGAGACATAGTGAAAGCTTTTTCTAAGGTGTAGGTGACAAAGAGGCTAAAAAGGACAAAAGCGAAGCAGCACAACACTGGCATTGTGTGTGCATTTTGCAAACTGATGGAAAACAGTACCTTACCACTCTCCTGCCTTTTGCATTCACATGAATATTGAAAAAGAAGGAGTTTTGGACAACTTTCTTTTCCTTGGTGCAAAACACTGTACAAACCTTTGTGCAACCTCTAGAACACGATAGGAGATGTTTTCTGTCCTGGCACAGTTTCTCCTTGCGAGACATAGTGAGAAAGCTTTTTCTAAGGTGTAGGTGACAAGAGGCGCTAAAGGACAAAGGCGAAGCAGCACAACACTGGCATTGTGTGTGCATTTTGCAAACTGATGGAAAACAGTACCTTACCACTCTCCTGCCTTTTGCATTCACATGAATATTGAAAAGAAGGAGTTTTGGACAACTTTCTTTTCCTTGGTGCAAAACACTCTACAAACCTTTGTGCAACCTCTAGAACACGATAGGAGATGTTTTCTGTCCTGGCACAGTTTCTCCTTGCGAGACATAGTGAGAAAGCTTTTTCTAAGGTGTAGGTGACAAGGGGCGCTAAAGGACAAAAGCGAAGCAGCACAACACTGGCATTGTGTGTGCATTTTGCAAACTGATGGAAAACAGTACCTTACCACTCTCCTGCCTTTTGCATTCACATGAATATTGAAAAGAAGGAGTTTTGGACAACTTTCTTTTCCTTGGTGCAAAACACTGTACAAACCTTTGTGCAACCTCTAGAACACGATAGGAGATGTTTTCTGTCCTGGCACAGTTTCTCCTTGCCAGACATAGTGAGAAAGCTTTTTCTAAGGTGTAGGTGACAAAGAGACGCTAAAGGACAAAGCGAAGCAGCACAACACTGGCATTGTGTGTGCATTTTGCAAACTGATGGAAAACAGTACCTTACCACTCTCCTGCCTTTTGCATTCACATGAATATTGAAAAGAAGGAGTTTTGGACAACTTTCTTTTCCTTGGTGCAAAACACTGTACAAACCTTTGTGCAACCTCTAGAACACGATAGGAGATGTTTTCTGTCCTGGCACAGTTTCTCCTTGCGAGACATAGTGAGAAAGCTTTTTCTAAGGTGTAGGTGACAAGAGGCGCTAAAGGACAAAGGCGAAGCAGCACAACACTGGCATTGTGTGTGCATTTTGCAAACTGATGGAAAACAGTACCTTACCACTCTCCTGCCTTTTGCATTCACATGAATATTGAAAAAGAAGGAGTTTTGGACAACTTTCTTTTCCTTGGTGCAAAACACTGTACAAACCTTTGTGCAACCTCTAGAACACGATAGGAGATGTTTTCTGTCCTGGCACAGTTTCTCCTTGCGAGACATAGTGAGAAGCTTTTTCTAAGGTGTAGGTGACAAAGAGGCGCTAAAGGACAAAAGCGAAGCAGCACAACACTGGCATTGTGTGTGCATTTTGCAAACTGATGGAAAACAGTACCTTACCACTCTCCTGCCTTTTGCATTCACATGAATATTGAAAAGAAGGAGTTTTGGACAACTTTCTTTTCCTTGGTGCAAAACACTGTACAAACCTTTGTGCAACCTCTAGAACACGATAGGAGATGTTTTCTGTCCTGGCACAGTTTCTCCTTGCGAGACATAGTGAGAGCTTTTCTAAGGTGTAGGTGACAAGAGACGCTAAAGGACAAAGCGAAGCAGCACAACACTGGCATTGTGTGTGCATTTTGCAAACTGATGGAAAACAGTACCTTACCACTCTCCTGCCTTTTGCATTCACATGAATATTGAAAAGAAGGAGTTTTGGACAACTTTCTTTTCCTTGGTGCAAAACACTCTACAAACCTTTGTGCAACCTCTAGAACACGATAGGAGATGTTTTTCTGTCCTGGCACAGTTTCTCCTTGCCAGACATAGTGAGAAAGCTTTTTCTAAGGTGTAGGTGACAAGAGACGCTAAAGGACAAAAGCGAAAGCAGCACAACACTGGCATTGTGTGTGCATTTTGCAAACTGATGGAAAACAGTACCTTACCACTCTCCTGCCTTTTGCATTCACATGAATATTGAAAAGAAGGAGTTTTGGACAACTTTCTTTTCCTTGGTGCAAAACACTGTACAAACCTTTGTGCAACCTCTAGAACACGATAGGAGATGTTTTCTGTCCTGGCACAGTTTCTCCTTGCGAGACATAGTGAGAAAGCTTTTCTAAGGTGTAGGTGACAAAGAGACGCTAAAGGACAAAGCGAAGCAGCACAACACTGGCATTGTGTGTGCATTTTGCAAACTGATGGAAAACAGTACCTTACCACTCTCCTGCCTTTTGCATTCACATGAATATTGAAAAAGAAGGAGTTTTGGACAACTTTCTTTTCCTTGGTGCAAAACACTGTACAAACCTTTGTGCAACCTCTAGAACACGATAGGAGATGTTTTCTGTCCTGGCACAGTTTCTCCTTGCGAGACATAGTGAGAAGCTTTTTCTAAGGTGTAGGTGACAAGAGACGCTAAAGGACAAAACGAAGCAGCACAACACTGGCATTGTGTGTGCATTTTGCAAACTGATGGAAAACAGTACCTTACCACTCTCCTGCCTTTTGCATTCACATGAATATTGAAAAGAAGGAGTTTTGGACAACTTTCTTTTCCTTGGTGCAAAACACTGTACAAACCTTTGTGCAACCTCTAGAACACGATAGGAGATGTTTTCTGTCCTGGCACAGTTTCTCCTTGCGAGACATAGTGAAAGCTTTTCTAAGGTGTAGGTGACAAAGGGCGGCTAAAGGACAAAACGAAGCAGCACAACACTGGCATTGTGTGTGCATTTTGCAAACTGATGGAAAACAGTACCTTACCACTCTCCTGCCTTTTGCATTCACATGAATATTGAAAAGAAGGAGTTTTGGACAACTTTCTTTTCCTTGGTGCAAAACACTGTACAAACCTTTTGTGCAACCTCTAGAACACGATAGGAGATGTTTTCTGTCCTGGCACAGTTTCTCCTTGCGAGACATAGTGAGAAGCTTTTTCTAAGGTGTAGGTGACAAGAGGCAGCTAAAAGGACAAAGCGAAGCAGCACAACACTGGCATTGTGTGTGCATTTTGCAAACTGATGGAAAACAGTACCTTACCACTCTCCTGCCTTTTGCATTCACATGAATATTGAAAAGAAGGAGTTTTGGACAACTTTCTTTTCCTTGGTGCAAAACACTGTACAAACCTTTGTGCAACCTCTAGAACACGATAGGAGATGTTTTCTGTCCTGGCACAGTTTCTCCTTGCGAGACATAGTGAAAGCTTTTTCTAAGGTGTAGGTGACAAAGAGACGCTAAAGGACAAAGCGAAGCAGCACAACACTGGCATTGTGTGTGCATTTTGCAAACTGATGGAAAACAGTACCTTACCACTCTCCTGCCTTTTGCATTCACATGAATATTGAAAAGAAGGAGTTTTGGACAACTTTCTTTTCCTTGGTGCAAAACACTGTACAAACCTTTGTGCAACCTCTAGAACACGATAGGAGATGTTTTCTGTCCTGGCACAGTTTCTCCTTGCGAGACATAGTGAAAAAGCTTTTTCTAAGGTGTAGGTGACAAAGAGACGCTAAAGGACAAAGCGAAGCAGCACAACACTGGCATTGTGTGTGCATTTGCAAACTGATGGAAAACAGTACCTTACCACTCTCCTGCCTTTTGCATTCACATGAATATTGAAAAGAAGGAGTTTTGGACAACTTTCTTTTCCTTGGTGCAAAACACTGTACAAACCTTTGTGCAACCTCTAGAACACGATAGGAGATGTTTTCTGTCCTGGCACAGTTTCTCCTTGCGAGACATAGTGAGAAAGCTTTTTCTAAGGTGTAGGTGACAAAGAGACGCTAAAGGCATGAAGGAAAAGGCAGCACAACACTGGCATTGTGTGTGCATTTTGCAAACTGATGGAAAACAGTACCTTACCACTCTCCTGCCTTTTGCATTCACATGAATATTGAAAAGAAGGAGTTTTGGACAACTTTCTTTTCCTTGGTGCAAAACACTCTACAAACCTTTGTGCAACCTCTAGAACACGATAGGAGATGTTTTCTGTCCTGGCACAGTTTCTCCTTGCGACATAGTGAGAAAGCTTTTTCTAAGGTGTAGGTGACAAAGAGGCGCTAAAGGACAAAACGAAGCAGCACAACACTGGCATTGTGTGTGCATTTTGCAAACTGATGGAAAACAGTACCTTACCACTCTCCTGCCTTTTGCATTCACATGAATATTGAAAAGAAGGAGTTTTGGACAACTTTCTTTTCCTTGGTGCAAAACACTGTACAAACCTTTGTGCAACCTCTAGAACACGATAGGAGATGTTTTCTGTCCTGGCACAGTTTCTCCTTGCGAGACATAGTGAGAAAGCTTTTTCTAAGGTGTAGGTGACAAGAGGCGCAAAAGGACAAGAAGCGAAGCAGCACAACACTGGCATTGTGTGTGCATTTTGCAAACTGATGGAAAACAGTACCTTACCACTCTCCTGCCTTTTGCATTCACATGAATATTGAAAAGAAGGAGTTTTGGACAACTTTCTTTTCCTTGGTGCAAAACACTGTACAAACCTTTGTGCAACCTCTAGAACACGATAGGAGATGTTTTCTGTCCTGGCACAGTTTCTCCTTGCGAGACATAGTGAGAAAGCTTTTTCTAAGGTGTAGGTGACAAGAGACGCTAAAGGACAAAAGCGAAGCAGCACAACACTGGCATTGTGTGTGCATTTTGCAAACTGATGGAAAACAGTACCTTACCACTCTCCTGCCTTTTGCATTCACATGAATATTGAAAAGAAGGAGTTTTGGACAACTTTCTTTTCCTTGGTGCAAAACACTGTACAAACCTTTGTGCAACCTCTAGAACACGATAGGAGATGTTTTCTGTCCTGGCACAGTTTCTCCTTGCGAGACATAGTGAAAAGCTTTTTCTAAGGTGTAGGTGACAAGAGACGCTAAAGGACAAAGCGAAGCAGCACAACACTGGCATTGTGTGTGCATTTTGCAAACTGATGGAAAACAGTACCTTACCACTCTCCTGCCTTTTGCATTCACATGAATATTGAAAAGAAGGAGTTTTGGACAACTTTCTTTTCCTTGGTGCAAAACACTCTACAAACCTTTGTGCAACCTCTAGAACACGATAGGAGATGTTTTCTGTCCTGGCACAGTTTCTCCTTGCGAGACATAGTGAGAAAGCTTTTTCTAAGGTGTAGGTGACAAAGAGGCGCTAAAGGATGAAACGAAGCAGCACAACACTGGCATTGTGTGTGCATTTTGCAAACTGATGGAAAACAGTACCTTACCACTCTCCTGCCTTTTGCATTCACATGAATATTGAAAAGAAGGAGTTTTGGACAACTTTCTTTTCCTTGGTGCAAAACACTGTACAAACCTTTGTGCAACCTCTAGAACACGATAGGAGATGTTTTCTGTCCTGGCACAGTTTCTCCTTGCCAGACATAGTGAGAAGCTTTTTCTAAGGTGTAGGTGACAAGAGGCGCTAAAGGACAAAAACGAAGCAGCACAACACTGGCATTGTGTGTGCATTTTGCAAACTGATGGAAAACAGTACCTTACCACTCTCCTGCCTTTTGCATTCACATGAATATTGAAAAAGAAGGAGTTTTGGACAACTTTCTTTTCCTTGGTGCAAAACACTGTACAAACCTTTGTGCAACCTCTAGAACACGATAGGAGATGTTTTCTGTCCTGGCACAGTTTCTCCTTGCGAGACATAGTGAGAAAGCTTTTTCTAAGGTGTAGGTGACAAGAGACCTAAAAGGACAAAACGAAGCAGCACAACACTGGCATTGTGTGTGCATTTTGCAAACTGATGGAAAACAGTACCTTACCACTCTCCTGCCTTTTGCATTCACATGAATATTGAAAAGAAGGAGTTTTGGACAACTTTCTTTTCCTTGGTGCAAAACACTGTACAAACCTTTGTGCAACCTCTAGAACACGATAGGAGATGTTTTCTGTCCTGGCACAGTTTCTCCTTGCCAGACATAGTGAGAAGCGTTTTTCTAAGGTGTAGGTGACAAAGAGACGCTAAAGGACATAAACGAAGCAGCACAACACTGGCATTGTGTGTGCATTTTGCAAACTGATGGAAAACAGTACCTTACCACTCTCCTGCCTTTTGCATTCACATGAATATTGAAAAAGAAAGGGTTTTGGACAACTTTCTTTTCCTTGGTGCAAAACACTGTACAAACCTTTGTGCAACCTCTAGAACACGATAGGAGATGTTTTCTGTCCTGGCACAGTTTCTCCTTGCGAGACATAGTGAGAAAGCTTTTCTAAGGTGTAGGTGACAAGAGGCGCTAAAGGACAAAACGAAGCAGCACAACACTGGCATTGTGTGTGCATTTTGCAAACTGATGGAAAACAGTACCTTACCACTCTCCTGCCTTTTGCATTCACATGAATATTGAAAAGAAGGAGTTTTGGACAACTTTCTTTTCCTTGGTGCAAAACACTGTACAAACCTTTGTGCAACCTCTAGAACACGATAGGAGATGTTTTCTGTCCTGGCACAGTTTCTCCTTGCCAGACATAGTGAGAAAGCTTTTTCTAAGGTGTAGGTGACAAAGAGACGCTAAAGGACAAAAGCGAAGCAGCACAACACTGGCATTGTGTGTGCATTTTGCAAACTGATGGAAAACAGTACCTTACCACTCTCCTGCCTTTTGCATTCACATGAATATTGAAAAGAAGGAGTTTTGGACAACTTTCTTTTCCTTGGTGCAAAACACTGTACAAACCTTTGTGCAACCTCTAGAACACGATAGGAGATGTTTTCTGTCCTGGCACAGTTTCTCCTTGCGAGACATAGTGAGAAAGCTTTTTCTAAGGTGTAGGTGACAAGAGACGCTAAAGGAGAAAACGAAGCAGCACAACACTGGCATTGTGTGTGCATTTTGCAAACTGATGGAAAACAGTACCTTACCACTCTCCTGCCTTTTGCATTCACATGAATATTGAAAAGAAGGAGTTTTGGACAACTTTCTTTTCCTTGGTGCAAAACACTGTACAAACCTTTGTGCAACCTCTAGAACACGATAGGAGATGTTTTTCTGTCCTGGCACAGTTTCTCCTTGCCAGACATAGTGAGAAAGCTTTTCTAAGGTGTAGGTGACAAGAGGCGCTAAAGGACATAAGCGAAGCAGCACAACACTGGCATTGTGTGTGCATTTTGCAAACTGATGGAAAACAGTACCTTACCACTCTCCTGCCTTTTGCATTCACATGAATATTGAAAAGAAGGAGTTTTTGGACAACTTTCTTTTCCTTGGTGCAAAACACTGTACAAACCTTTGTGCAACCTCTAGAACACGATAGGAGATGTTTTTCTGTCCTGGCACAGTTTCTCCTTGCCAGACATAGTGAGAAAGCTTTTTTTAAGGTGTAGGTGACAAAGAGACGCTAAAGGGACATAAGCGAAGCAGCACAACACTGGCATTGTGTGTGCATTTTGCAAACTGATGGAAAACAGTACCTTACCACTCTCCTGCCTTTTGCATTCACATGAATATTGAAAAGAAGGAGTTTTGGACAACTTTCTTTTCCTTGGTGCAAAACACTGTACAAACCTTTGTGCAACCTCTAGAACACGATAGGAGATGTTTTCTGTCCTGGCACAGTTTCTCCTTGCGAGACATAGTGAGAAGCTTTTTCTAAGGTGTAGGTGACAAGAGACGCTAAAGGACAAAAACGAAGCAGCACAACACTGGCATTGTGTGTGCATTTTGCAAACTGATGGAAAACAGTACCTTACCACTCTCCTGCCTTTTGCATTCACATGAATATTGAAAAGAAGGAGTTTTGGACAACTTTCTTTTCCTTGGTGCAAAACACTGTACAAACCTTTGTGCAACCTCTAGAACACGATAGGAGATGTTTTCTGTCCTGGCACAGTTTCTCCTTGCGAGACATAGTGAGAAAGCTTTTTCTAAGGTGTAGGTGACAAGAGACGCTAAAGGACATAGAGCGAAGCAGCACAACACTGGCATTGTGTGTGCATTTTGCAAACTGATGGAAAACAGTACCTTACCACTCTCCTGCCTTTTGCATTCACATGAATATTGAAAAGAAGGAGTTTTGGACAACTTTCTTTTCCTTGGTGCAAAACACTGTACAAACCTTTGTGCAACCTCTAGAACACGATAGGAGATGTTTTCTGTCCTGGCACAGTTTCTCCTTGCGAGACATAGTGAGAAAGCTTTTTCTAAGGTGTAGGTGACAAGAGACAGCTAAAGGACAAAACAAAGCAGCACAACACTGGCATTGTGTGTGCATTTTGCAAACTGATGGAAAACAGTACCTTACCACTCTCCTGCCTTTTGCATTCACATGAATATTGAAAAGAAGGAGTTTTGGACAACTTTCTTTTCCTTGGTGCAAAACACTGTACAAACCTTTGTGCAACCTCTAGAACACGATAGGAGATGTTTTCTGTCCTGGCACAGTTTCTCCTTGCCAGACATAGTGAGAGGGCTTTTTCTAAGGTGTAGGTGACAAGAGACGCTAAAGGACAAAACGAAGCAGCACAACACTGGCATTGTGTGTGCATTTTGCAAACTGATGGAAAACAGTACCTTACCACTCTCCTGCCTTTTGCATTCACATGAATATTGAAAAGAAGGAGTTTTGGACAACTTTCTTTTCCTTGGTGCAAAACACTGTACAAACCTTTGTGCAACCTCTAGAACACGATAGGAGATGTTTTCTGTCCTGGCACAGTTTCTCCTTGCCAGACATAGTGAAAGCTTTTTCTAAGGTGTAGGTGACAAAGAGGCAGCTAAAGGACAAAAGCGAAGCAGCACAACACTGGCATTGTGTGTGCATTTTGCAAACTGATGGAAAACAGTACCTTACCACTCTCCTGCCTTTTGCATTCACATGAATATTGAAAAGAAGGAGTTTTGGACAACTTTCTTTTCCTTGGTGCAAAACACTGTACAAACCTTTGTGCAACCTCTAGAACACGATAGGAGATGTTTTCTGTCCTGGCACAGTTTCTCCTTGCCAGACATAGTGAGAAAGCTTTTTCTAAGGTGTAGGTGACAAGAGGCGCTAAAGGACATGAAGCGAAGCAGCACAACACTGGCATTGTGTGTGCATTTTGCAAACTGATGGAAAACAGTACCTTACCACTCTCCTGCCTTTTGCATTCACATGAATATTGAAAAGAAGGAGTTTTGGACAACTTTCTTTTCCTTGGTGCAAAACACTGTACAAACCTTTGTTGCAACCTCTAGAACACGATAGGAGATGTTTTCTGTCCTGGCACAGTTTCTCCTTGCCAGACATAGTGAGAAGCTTTTTCTAAGGTGTAGGTGACAAAGAGGTGCTAAAGGACATAACGAAGCAGCACAACACTGGCATTGTGTGTGCATTTTGCAAACTGATGGAAAACAGTACCTTACCACTCTCCTGCCTTTTGCATTCACATGAATATTGAAAAGAAGGAGTTTTGGACAACTTTCTTTTCCTTGGTGCAAAACACTGTACAAACCTTTGTGCAACCTCTAGAACACGATAGGAGATGTTTTTCTGTCCTGGCACAGTTTCTCCTTGCCAGACATAGTGAGAAGGCTTTTTCTAAGGTGTAGGTGACAAGAGGCGCTAAAAGGACATAAGCGAAGCAGCACAACACTGGCATTGTGTGTGCATTTTGCAAACTGATGGAAAACAGTACCTTACCACTCTCCTGCCTTTTGCATTCACATGAATATTGAAAAGAAGGAGTTTTGGACAACTTTCTTTTCCTTGGTGCAAAACACTGTACAAACCTTTGTGCAACCTCTAGAACACGATAGGAGATGTTTTTCTGTCCTGGCACAGTTTCTCCTTGCCAGACATAGTGAGAAAGCTTTTTCTAAAGGTGTAGGTGACAAGAGGCGCTAAAGGACATAAGCGAAGCAGCACAACACTGGCATTGTGTGTGCATTTTGCAAACTGATGGAAAACAGTACCTTACCACTCTCCTGCCTTTTGCATTCACATGAATATTGAAAGAAGGAGTTTTGGACAACTTTCTTTTCCTTGGTGCAAAACACTGTACAAACCTTTGTGCAACCTCTAGAACACGATGGGAGATGTTTTCTGTCCTGGCACAGTTTCTCCTTGCCAGACATAGTGAGAAAGCTTTTTCTAAGGTGTAGGTGACAAGAGGCGCTAAAGGACATAACGAAGCAGCACAACACTGGCATTGTGTGTGCATTTTGCAAACTGATGGAAAACAGTACCTTACCACTCTCCTGCCTTTTGCATTCACATGAATATTGAAAAGAAGGAGTTTTGGACAACTTTCTTTTCCTTGGTGCAAAACACTGTACAAACCTTTGTGCAACCTCTAGAACACGATAGGAGATGTTTTCTGTCCTGGCACAGTTTCTCCTTGCGAGACATAGTGAGAAAGCTTTTTCTAAGGTGTAGGTGACAAGAGGCGCTAAAAGGACATAACAAAAGCAGCACAACACTGGCATTGTGTGTGCATTTTGCAAACTGATGGAAAACAGTACCTTACCACTCTCCTGCCTTTTGCATTCACATGAATATTGAAAAGAAGGAGTTTTGGACAACTTTCTTTTCCTTGGTGCAAAACACTGTACAAACCTTTGTGCAACCTCTAGAACACGATAGGAGATGTTTTCTGTCCTGGCACAGTTTCTCCTTGCCAGACATAGTGAGAAAGCTTTTTCTAAGGTGTAGGTGACAAAGAGGCGCTAAAGGACATAACGAAGCAGCACAACACTGGCATTGTGTGTGCATTTTGCAAACTGATGGAAAACAGTACCTTACCACTCTCCTGCCTTTTGCATTCACATGAATATTGAAAAGAAGGAGTTTTGGACAACTTTCTTTTCCTTGGTGCAAAACACTGTACAAACCTTTGTGCAACCTCTAGAACACGATAGGAGATGTTTTCTGTCCTGGCACAGTTTCTCCTTGCCAGACATAGTGAGAAAGCTTTTTCTAAGGTGTAGGTGACAAAGAGACGCTAAAAGGACATAAACGAAGCAGCACAACACTGGCATTGTGTGTGCATTTTGCAAACTGATGGAAAACAGTACCTTACCACTCTCCTGCCTTTTGCATTCACATGAATATTGAAAAGAAGGAGTTTTGGACAACTTTCTTTTCCTTGGTGCAAAACACTGTACAAACCTTTGTGCAACCTCTAGAACACGATAGGAGATGTTTTCTGTCCTGGCACAGTTTCTCCTTGCGAGACATAGTGAGAAAGCTTTTTCTAAGGTGTAGGTGACAAAGAGACGCTAAAGGTAAAAACGAAGCAGCACAACACTGGCATTGTGTGTGCATTTTGCAAACTGATGGAAAACAGTACCTTACCACTCTCCTGCCTTTTGCATTCACATGAATATTGAAAAGAAGGAGTTTTGGACAACTTTCTTTTCCTTGGTGCAAAACACTGTACAAACCTTTGTGCAACCTCTAGAACACGATAGGAGATGTTTTCTGTCCTGGCACAGTTTCTCCTTGCGAGACATAGTGAGAAGCTTTTTCTAAGGTGTAGGTGACAAAGAGACGCTAAAAGACATAAGCGAAGCAGCACAACACTGGCATTGTGTGTGCATTTTGCAAACTGATGGAAAACAGTACCTTACCACTCTCCTGCCTTTTGCATTCACATGAATATTGAAAAGAAGGAGTTTTGGACAACTTTCTTTTCCTTGGTGCAAAACACTGTACAAACCTTTGTGCAACCTCTAGAACACGATAGGAGATGTTTTCTGTCCTGGCACAGTTTCTCCTTGCGAGACATAGTGAGAAAGCTTTTTCTAAAGGTGTAGGTGACAAAGAGGCGCTAAAGGACATAAGCGAAGCAGCACAACACTGGCATTGTGTGTGCATTTTGCAAACTGATGGAAAACAGTACCTTACCACTCTCCTGCCTTTTGCATTCACATGAATATTGAAAAGAAGGAGTTTTGGACAACTTTCTTTTCCTTGGTGCAAAACACTGTACAAACCTTTGTGCAACCTCTAGAACACGATAGGAGATGTTTTCTGTCCTGGCACAGTTTCTCCTTGCGAGACATAGTGAGAAAGCTTTTTCTAAGGTGTAGGTGACAAGAGGCAGCTAAAGGACAAAAGCGAAGCAGCACAACACTGGCATTGTGTGTGCATTTTGCAAACTGATGGAAAACAGTACCTTACCACTCTCCTGCCTTTTGCATTCACATGAATATTGAAAAGAAGGAGTTTTGGACAACTTTCTTTTCCTTGGTGCAAAACACTGTACAAACCTTTGTGCAACCTCTAGAACACGATAGGAGATGTTTTCTGTCCTGGCACAGTTTCTCCTTGCGAGACATAGTGAAAGCTTTTTCTAAGGTGTAGGTGACAAAGAGACGCTAAAGGACAAAAACGAAGCAGCACAACACTGGCATTGTGTGTGCATTTTGCAAACTGATGGAAAACAGTACCTTACCACTCTCCTGCCTTTTGCATTCACATGAATATTGAAAAGAAGGAGTTTTGGACAACTTTCTTTTCCTTGGTGCAAAACACTCTACAAACCTTTGTGCAACCTCTAGAACACGATAGGGAGATGTTTTTCTGTCCTGGCACAGTTTCTCCTTGCGAGACATAGTGAGAAAGCTTTTTCTAAGGTGTAGGTGACAAGAGGCGCTAAAGGACAAAGCGAAGCAGCACAACACTGGCATTGTGTGTGCATTTTGCAAACTGATGGAAAACAGTACCTTACCACTCTCCTGCCTTTTGCATTCACATGAATATTGAAAAGAAGGAGTTTTGGACAACTTTCTTTTCCTTGGTGCAAAACACTGTACAAACCTTTGTGCAACCTCTAGAACACGATAGGAGATGTTTTCTGTCCTGGCACAGTTTCTCCTTGCGAGACATAGTGAGAAAGCTTTTTCTAAGGTGTAGGTGACAAGAGACGCTAAAAGGACAAAGGCGAAGCAGCACAACACTGGCATTGTGTGTGCATTTTGCAAACTGATGGAAAACAGTACCTTACCACTCTCCTGCCTTTTGCATTCACATGAATATTGAAAAGAAGGAGTTTTGGACAACTTTCTTTTCCTTGGTGCAAAACACTGTACAAACCTTTGTGCAACCTCTAGAACACGATAGGAGATGTTTTCTGTCCTGGCACAGTTTCTCCTTGCGAGACATAGTGAGAAAGCTTTTTCTAAGGTGTAGGTGACAAAGAGGCGCTAAAGGACATGAGCGAAGCAGCACAACACTGGCATTGTGTGTGCATTTTGCAAACTGATGGAAAACAGTACCTTACCACTCTCCTGCCTTTTGCATTCACATGAATATTGAAAAGAAGGAGTTTTGGACAACTTTCTTTTCCTTGGTGCAAAACACTGTACAAACCTTTGTGCAACCTCTAGAACACGATAGGAGATGTTTTCTGTCCTGGCACAGTTTCTCCTTGCGAGACATAGTGAGAAAGCTTTTTCTAAGGTGTAGGTGACAAGAGGCGCTAAAGGCCATAAACGAAGCAGCACAACACTGGCATTGTGTGTGCATTTTGCAAACTGATGGAAAACAGTACCTTACCACTCTCCTGCCTTTTGCATTCACATGAATATTGAAAAGAAGGAGTTTTTGGACAACTTTCTTTTCCTTGGTGCAAAACACTGTACAAACCTTTGTGCAACCTCTAGAACACGATAGGAGATGTTTTCTGTCCTGGCACAGTTTCTCCTTGCCAGACATAGTGAGAAAGCTTTTTCTAAGGTGTAGGTGACAAGAGACGCTAAAGGACAAAAGGAAGCAGCACAACACTGGCATTGTGTGTGCATTTTGCAAACTGATGGAAAACAGTACCTTACCACTCTCCTGCCTTTTGCATTCACATGAATATTGAAAAGAAGGAGTTTTGGACAACTTTCTTTTCCTTGGTGCAAAACACTGTACAAACCTTTGTGCAACCTCTAGAACACGATAGGAGATGTTTTCTGTCCTGGCACAGTTTCTCCTTGCGAGACATAGTGAGAAAAGCTTTTTCTAAGGTGTAGGTGACAAGAGGCAGCTAAAGGACAAAAGCGAAGCAGCACAACACTGGCATTGTGTGTGCATTTTGCAAACTGATGGAAAACAGTACCTTACCACTCTCCTGCCTTTTGCATTCACATGAATATTGAAAAGAAGGAGTTTTGGACAACTTTCTTTTCCTTGGTGCAAAACACTGTACAAACCTTTGTGCAACCTCTAGAACACGATAGGAGATGTTTTTCTGTCCTGGCACAGTTTCTCCTTGCGAGACATAGTGAGAAGCTTTTTCTAAGGTGTAGGTGACAAGAGACGCTAAAGGACATAAGCGAAGCAGCACAACACTGGCATTGTGTGTGCATTTTGCAAACTGATGGAAAACAGTACCTTACCACTCTCCTGCCTTTTGCATTCACATGAATATTGAAAAGAAGGAGTTTTGGACAACTTTCTTTTCCTTGGTGCAAAACACTGTACAAACCTTTGTGCAACCTCTAGAACACGATAGGAGATGTTTTTCTGTCCTGGCACAGTTTCTCCTTGCGAGACATAGTGAGAAAGCTTTTTCTAAGGTGTAGGTGACAAGAGACGCTAAAGGACAAAACGAAGCAGCACAACACTGGCATTGTGTGTGCATTTTGCAAACTGATGGAAAACAGTACCTTACCACTCTCCTGCCTTTTGCATTCACATGAATATTGAAAAGAAGGAGTTTTGGACAACTTTCTTTTCCTTGGTGCAAAACACTGTACAAACCTTTGTGCAACCTCTAGAACACGATAGGAGATGTTTTCTGTCCTGGCACAGTTTCTCCTTGCGAGACATAGTGAGAAAGCTTTTTCTAAGGTGTAGGTGACAAGAGGCGCTAAAGGACATAAGCGAAGCAGCACAACACTGGCATTGTGTGTGCATTTTGCAAACTGATGGAAAACAGTACCTTACCACTCTCCTGCCTTTTGCATTCACATGAATATTGAAAAGAAGGAGTTTTGGACAACTTTCTTTTCCTTGGTGCAAAACACTGTACAAACCTTTGTGCAACCTCTAGAACACGATAGGAGATGTTTTCTGTCCTGGCACAGTTTCTCCTTGCGAGACATAGTGAGAAAGCTTTTTCTAAGGTGTAGGTGACAAGAGACGCTAAAGGACAAAGGCGAAGCAGCACAACACTGGCATTGTGTGTGCATTTTGCAAACTGATGGAAAACAGTACCTTACCACTCTCCTGCCTTTTGCATTCACATGAATATTGAAAAGAAGGAGTTTTGGACAACTTTCTTTTCCTTGGTGCAAAACACTGTACAAACCTTTGTGCAACCTCTAGAACACGATAGGAGATGTTTTCTGTCCTGGCACAGTTTCTCCTTGCGAGACATAGTGAGAAAGCTTTTCTCTAAGGTGTAGGTGACAAGAGACGCTAAAGGACAAAAGCGAAGCAGCACAACACTGGCATTGTGTGTGCATTTTGCAAACTGATGGAAAACAGTACCTTACCACTCTCCTGCCTTTTGCATTCACATGAATATTGAAAAGAAGGAGTTTTGGACAACTTTCTTTTCCTTGGTGCAAAACACTGTACAAACCTTTGTGCAACCTCTAGAACACGATAGGAGATGTTTTCTGTCCTGGCACAGTTTCTCCTTGCCAGACATAGTGAGAAAGCTTTTTCTAAGGTGTAGGTGACAAGAGACGCTAAAGGACAAGAAGCGAAGCAGCACAACACTGGCATTGTGTGTGCATTTTGCAAACTGATGGAAAACAGTACCTTACCACTCTCCTGCCTTTTGCATTCACATGAATATTGAAAAGAAGGAGTTTTTGGACAACTTTCTTTTCCTTGGTGCAAAACACTGTACAAACCTTTGTGCAACCTCTAGAACACGATAGGAGATGTTTTCTGTCCTGGCACAGTTTCTCCTTGCGAGACATAGTGAGAAAGCTTTTTCTAAGGTGTAGGTGACAAAGAGGCAGCTAAAGGACAAAAGCGAAGCAGCACAACACTGGCATTGTGTGTGCATTTTGCAAACTGATGGAAAACAGTACCTTACCACTCTCCTGCCTTTTGCATTCACATGAATATTGAAAAAGAAGGAGTTTTGGACAACTTTCTTTTTCCTTGGTGCAAAACACTGTACAAACCTTTGTGCAACCTCTAGAACACGATAGGAGATGTTTTCTGTCCTGGCACAGTTTCTCCTTGCGAGACATAGTGAGAGCTTTTTCTAAGGTGTAGGTGACAAGAGACGCTAAAGGACAAAAGCGAAGCAGCACAACACTGGCATTGTGTGTGCATTTTGCAAACTGATGGAAAACAGTACCTTACCACTCTCCTGCCTTTTGCATTCACATGAATATTGAAAAGGAAGGAGTTTTGGACAACTTTCTTTTCCTTGGTGCAAAACACTGTACAAACCTTTGTGCAACCTCTAGAACACGATAGGAGATGTTTTCTGTCCTGGCACAGTTTCTCCTTGCGAGACATAGTGAGAAAGCTTTTTCTAAGGTGTAGGTGACAAGAGACGCTAAAAGGACATAAGCGAAGCAGCACAACACTGGCATTGTGTGTGCATTTTGCAAACTGATGGAAAACAGTACCTTACCACTCTCCTGCCTTTTGCATTCACATGAATATTGAAAAGAAGGAGTTTTGGACAACTTTCTTTTCCTTGGTGCAAAACACTGTACAAACCTTTGTGCAACCTCTAGAACACGATAGGAGATGTTTTCTGTCCTGGCACAGTTTCTCCTTGCCAGACATAGTGAGAAGCTTTTTCTAAGGTGTAGGTGACAAGAGACGCTAAAGGACAAAACGAAGCAGCACAACACTGGCATTGTGTGTGCATTTGCAAACTGATGGAAAACAGTACCTTACCACTCTCCTGCCTTTTGCATTCACATGAATATTGAAAAAGAAGGAGTTTTGGACAACTTTCTTTTCCTTGGTGCAAAACACTGTACAAACCTTTGTGCAACCTCTAGAACACGATAGGAGATGTTTTCTGTCCTGGCACAGTTTCTCCTTGCGAGACATAGTGAGAAAGCTTTTTCTAAGGTGTAGGTGACAAGAGGCGCTAAAGGAAGAAAACAAGCAGCACAACACTGGCATTGTGTGTGCATTTTGCAAACTGATGGAAAACAGTACCTTACCACTCTCCTGCCTTTTGCATTCACATGAATATTGAAAAGAAGGAGTTTTGGACAACTTTCTTTTCCTTGGTGCAAAACACTGTACAAACCTTTGTGCAACCTCTAGAACACGATAGGAGATGTTTTCTGTCCTGGCACAGTTTCTCCTTGCCAGACATAGTGAGAAAGCTTTTTCTAAGGTGTAGGTGACAAGAGGCAGCTAAAGGACAAGAAGCGAAGCAGCACAACACTGGCATTGTGTGTGCATTTTGCAAACTGATGGAAAACAGTACCTTACCACTCTCCTGCCTTTTGCATTCACATGAATATTGAAAAGAAGGAGTTTTGGACAACTTTCTTTTCCTTGGTGCAAAACACTGTACAAACCTTTGTGCAACCTCTAGAACACGATAGGAGATGTTTTCTGTCCTGGCACAGTTTCTCCTTGCCAGACATAGTGAGAAGGCCTTTTCTAAGGTGTAGGTGACAAGAGACGCTAAAGGACAAAAGCGAAGCAGCACAACACTGGCATTGTGTGTGCATTTTGCAAACTGATGGAAAACAGTACCTTACCACTCTCCTGCCTTTTGCATTCACATGAATATTGAAAAGAAGGAGTTTTGGACAACTTTCTTTTCCTTGGTGCAAAACACTGTACAAACCTTTGTGCAACCTCTAGAACACGATAGGAGATGTTTTCTGTCCTGGCACAGTTTCTCCTTGCCAGACATAGTGAGAAAGCTTTTTCTAAGGTGTAGGTGACAAGAGGCGCTAAAGGACATAGGAGCGAAGCAGCACAACACTGGCATTGTGTGTGCATTTTGCAAACTGATGGAAAACAGTACCTTACCACTCTCCTGCCTTTTGCATTCACATGAATATTGAAAAGAAGGAGTTTTGGACAACTTTCTTTTCCTTGGTGCAAAACACTGTACAAACCTTTGTGCAACCTCTAGAACACGATAGGAGATGTTTTCTGTCCTGGCACAGTTTCTCCTTGCCAGACATAGTGAGAAAGCTTTTTCTAAGGTGTAGGTGACAAGAGACGCTAAAGGACATAAACAAGCAGCACAACACTGGCATTGTGTGTGCATTTTGCAAACTGATGGAAAACAGTACCTTACCACTCTCCTGCCTTTTGCATTCACATGAATATTGAAAAGAAGGAGTTTTGGACAACTTTCTTTTCCTTGGTGCAAAACACTGTACAAACCTTTGTGCAACCTCTAGAACACGATAGGAGATGTTTTCTGTCCTGGCACAGTTTCTCCTTGCGAGACATAGTGAGAAAGCTTTTTCTAAGGTGTAGGTGACAAGAGGCGCTAAAGGACAAAGCGAAGCAGCACAACACTGGCATTGTGTGTGCATTTTGCAAACTGATGGAAAACAGTACCTTACCACTCTCCTGCCTTTTGCATTCACATGAATATTGAAAAGAAGGAGTTTTGGACAACTTTCTTTTCCTTGGTGCAAAACACTGTACAAACCTTTGTGCAACCTCTAGAACACGATAGGAGATGTTTTCTGTCCTGGCACAGTTTCTCCTTGCCAGACATAGTGAGAAAGCTTTTTCTAAGGTGTAGGTGACAAGAGACGCTAAAGGACAAAAGGAAGCAGCACAACACTGGCATTGTGTGTGCATTTTGCAAACTGATGGAAAACAGTACCTTACCACTCTCCTGCCTTTTGCATTCACATGAATATTGAAAAGAAGGAGTTTTGGACAACTTTCTTTTCCTTGGTGCAAAACACTGTACAAACCTTTGTGCAACCTCTAGAACACGATAGGAGATGTTTTCTGTCCTGGCACAGTTTCTCCTTGCGAGACATAGTGAGAAAGCTTTTTCTAAGGTGTAGGTGACAAAGAGGCGCTAAAGGACATAACGAAGCAGCACAACACTGGCATTGTGTGTGCATTTTGCAAACTGATGGAAAACAGTACCTTACCACTCTCCTGCCTTTTGCATTCACATGAATATTGAAAAGAAGGAGTTTTGGACAACTTTCTTTTCCTTGGTGCAAAACACTGTACAAACCTTTGTGCAACCTCTAGAACACGATAGGAGATGTTTTCTGTCCTGGCACAGTTTCTCCTTGCCAGACATAGTGAGAAAGCTTTTTCTAAGGTGTAGGTGACAAGAGACGCTAAAGGCCATAAACGAAGCAGCACAACACTGGCATTGTGTGTGCATTTTGCAAACTGATGGAAAACAGTACCTTACCACTCTCCTGCCTTTTGCATTCACATGAATATTGAAAAGAAGGAGTTTTGGACAACTTTCTTTTCCTTGGTGCAAAACACTGTACAAACCTTTGTGCAACCTCTAGAACACGATAGGAGATGTTTTCTGTCCTGGCACAGTTTCTCCTTGCCAGACATAGTGAGAAAAGTTTTTCTAAGGTGTAGGTGACAAGAGGCGCTAAAGGACAAAAGCGAAGCAGCACAACACTGGCATTGTGTGTGCATTTTGCAAACTGATGGAAAACAGTACCTTACCACTCTCCTGCCTTTTGCATTCACATGAATATTGAAAAGAAGGAGTTTTGGACAACTTTCTTTTCCTTGGTGCAAAACACTGTACAAACCTTTGTGCAACCTCTAGAACACGATAGGAGATGTTTTCTGTCCTGGCACAGTTTCTCCTTGCCAGACATAGTGAGAAAGCTTTTTCTAAGGTGTAGGTGACAAGAGACGCTAAAGGACATAAGCGAAGCAGCACAACACTGGCATTGTGTGTGCATTTTGCAAACTGATGGAAAACAGTACCTTACCACTCTCCTGCCTTTTGCATTCACATGAATATTGAAAAGAAGGAGTTTTGGACAACTTTCTTTTCCTTGGTGCAAAACACTGTACAAACCTTTGTGCAACCTCTAGAACACGATAGGAGATGTTTTCTGTCCTGGCACAGTTTCTCCTTGCGAGACATAGTGAGAAAGCTTTTTCTAAGGTGTAGGTGACAAGAGACGGCTAAAAGGACATAAGCGAAGCAGCACAACACTGGCATTGTGTGTGCATTTTGCAAACTGATGGAAAACAGTACCTTACCACTCTCCTGCCTTTTGCATTCACATGAATATTGAAAAGAAGGAGTTTTGGACAACTTTCTTTTCCTTGGTGCAAAACACTGTACAAACCTTTGTGCAACCTCTAGAACACGATAGGAGATGTTTTCTGTCCTGGCACAGTTTCTCCTTGCCAGACATAGTGAGAAAGCTTTTTCTAAGGTGTAGGTGACAAGAGGCGCTAAAAGGACATAGCGAAGCAGCACAACACTGGCATTGTGTGTGCATTTTGCAAACTGATGGAAAACAGTACCTTACCACTCTCCTGCCTTTTGCATTCACATGAATATTGAAAAGAAGGAGTTTTGGACAACTTTCTTTTCCTTGGTGCAAAACACTGTACAAACCTTTGTGCAACCTCTAGAACACGATAGGAGATGTTTTCTGTCCTGGCACAGTTTCTCCTTGCCAGACATAGTGAGAAAGCTTTTTCTAAGGTGTAGGTGACAAAGAGACGCTAAAAGGACATAGAACGAAAGCAGCACAACACTGGCATTGTGTGTGCATTTTGCAAACTGATGGAAAACAGTACCTTACCACTCTCCTGCCTTTTGCATTCACATGAATATTGAAAAGAAGGAGTTTTGGACAACTTTCTTTTCCTTGGTGCAAAACACTGTACAAACCTTTGTGCAACCTCTAGAACACGATAGGAGATGTTTTCTGTCCTGGCACAGTTTCTCCTTGCGAGACATAGTGAGAAAGCTTTTTCTAAGGTGTAGGTGACAAAGAGACGCTAAAGGACATGGACGAAGCAGCACAACACTGGCATTGTGTGTGCATTTTGCAAACTGATGGAAAACAGTACCTTACCACTCTCCTGCCTTTTGCATTCACATGAATATTGAAAAGAAGGAGTTTTGGACAACTTTCTTTTCCTTGGTGCAAAACACTGTACAAACCTTTGTGCAACCTCTAGAACACGATAGGAGATGTTTTCTGTCCTGGCACAGTTTCTCCTTGCCAGACATAGTGAGAAAGCTTTTTCTAAGGTGTAGGTGACAAGAGAGGCTAAAGGACAAAAGGAAGCAGCACAACACTGGCATTGTGTGTGCATTTTGCAAACTGATGGAAAACAGTACCTTACCACTCTCCTGCCTTTTGCATTCACATGAATATTGAAAAGAAGGAGTTTTGGACAACTTTCTTTTCCTTGGTGCAAAACACTGTACAAACCTTTGTGCAACCTCTAGAACACGATAGGAGATGTTTTCTGTCCTGGCACAGTTTCTCCTTGCCAGACATAGTGAGAAGCTTTTTCTAAGGTGTAGGTGACAAAGAGGCAGCTAAAGGACATAACGAAGCAGCACAACACTGGCATTGTGTGTGCATTTTGCAAACTGATGGAAAACAGTACCTTACCACTCTCCTGCCTTTTGCATTCACATGAATATTGAAAAGAAGGAGTTTTGGACAACTTTCTTTTCCTTGGTGCAAAACACTGTACAAACCTTTGTGCAACCTCTAGAACACGATAGGAGATGTTTTTCTGTCCTGGCACAGTTTCTCCTTGCCAGACATAGTGAGAAAGCTTTTTCTAAGGTGTAGGTGACAAGAGACGCTAAAGGACAAAGCGAAGCAGCACAACACTGGCATTGTGTGTGCATTTGCAAACTGATGGAAAACAGTACCTTACCACTCTCCTGCCTTTTGCATTCACATGAATATTGAAAAGAAGGAGTTTTGGACAACTTTCTTTTCCTTGGTGCAAAACACTGTACAAACCTTTGTGCAACCTCTAGAACACGATAGGAGATGTTTTCTGTCCTGGCACAGTTTCTCCTTGCGAGACATAGTGAGAAAGCTTTTTCTAAGGTGTAGGTGACAAAGAGGCGGCTAAAGGACAAAGCGAAGCAGCACAACACTGGCATTGTGTGTGCATTTTGCAAACTGATGGAAAACAATTACCTTACCACTCTCCTGCCTTTTGCATTCACATGAATATTGAAAAGAAGGAGTTTTGGACAACTTTCTTTTCCTTGGTGCAAAACACTGTACAAACCTTTGTGCAACCTCTAGAACACGATAGGAGATGTTTTTCTGTCCTGGCACAGTTTCTCCTTGCCAGACATAGTGAGAAAGCTTTTTCTAAGGTGTAGGTGACAAAGAGGCGGCTAAAAGGACATAACGAAGCAGCACAACACTGGCATTGTGTGTGCATTTTGCAAACTGATGGAAAACAGTACCTTACCACTCTCCTGCCTTTTGCATTCACATGAATATTGAAAAGAAGGAGTTTTGGACAACTTTCTTTTCCTTGGTGCAAAACACTGTACAAACCTTTGTGCAACCTCTAGAACACGATAGGAGATGTTTTCTGTCCTGGCACAGTTTCTCCTTGCGAGACATAGTGAGAAAGCTTTTTCTAAGGTGTAGGTGACAAAGAGGCGCTAAAGGACATAACGAAGCAGCACAACACTGGCATTGTGTGTGCATTTTGCAAACTGATGGAAAACAGTACCTTACCACTCTCCTGCCTTTTGCATTCACATGAATATTGAAAAGAAGGAGTTTTGGACAACTTTCTTTTCCTTGGTGCAAAACACTGTACAAACCTTTGTGCAACCTCTAGAACACGATAGGAGATGTTTTTCTGTCCTGGCACAGTTTCTCCTTGCGAGACATAGTGAGAAAGCTTTTTCTAAGGTGTAGGTGACAAAGAGGCGGCTAAAAGGACAAAACGAAGCAGCACAACACTGGCATTGTGTGTGCATTTTGCAAACTGATGGAAAACAGTACCTTACCACTCTCCTGCCTTTTGCATTCACATGAATATTGAAAAGAAGGAGTTTTGGACAACTTTCTTTTCCTTGGTGCAAAACACTGTACAAACCTTTGTGCAACCTCTAGAACCACGATAGGAGATGTTTTCTGTCCTGGCACAGTTTCTCCTTGCCAGACATAGTGAGAAAGCTTTTCTAAGGTGTAGGTGACAAAGAGACGCTAAAGGACATAACGAAGCAGCACAACACTGGCATTGTGTGTGCATTTTGCAAACTGATGGAAAACAGTACCTTACCACTCTCCTGCCTTTTGCATTCACATGAATATTGAAAAGAAGGAGTTTTGGACAACTTTCTTTTCCTTGGTGCAAAACACTGTACAAACCTTTGTGCAACCTCTAGAACACGATAGGAGATGTTTTCTGTCCTGGCACAGTTTCTCCTTGCCAGACATAGTGAGAAAGCTTTTTCTAAAGGTGTAGGTGACAAGAGGCAGCTAAAGGACATAAGCGAAGCAGCACAACACTGGCATTGTGTGTGCATTTTGCAAACTGATGGAAAACAGTACCTTACCACTCTCCTGCCTTTTGCATTCACATGAATATTGAAAAGAAGGAGTTTTGGACAACTTTCTTTTCCTTGGTGCAAAACACTGTACAAACCTTTGTGCAACCTCTAGAACCGCGATAGGAGATGTTTTCTGTCCTGGCACAGTTTCTCCTTGCCAGACATAGTGAGAAAGCTTTTTCTAAGGTGTAGGTGACAAGGAGGCTAAAAGGACATAACGAAGCAGCACAACACTGGCATTGTGTGTGCATTTTGCAAACTGATGGAAAACAGTACCTTACCACTCTCCTGCCTTTTGCATTCACATGAATATTGAAAAGAAGGAGTTTTGGACAACTTTCTTTTCCTTGGTGCAAAACACTGTACAAACCTTTGTGCAACCTCTAGAACACGATAGGAGATGTTTTCTGTCCTGGCACAGTTTCTCCTTGCCAGACATAGTGAGAAAGCTTTTTCTAAGGTGTAGGTGACAAAGAGACGCTAAAAGGACAAAAGCGAAGCAGACAACACTGGCATTGTGTGTGCATTTTGCAAACTGATGGAAAACAGTACCTTACCACTCTCCTGCCTTTTGCATTCACATGAATATTGAAAAGAAGGAGTTTTGGACAACTTTCTTTTCCTTGGTGCAAAACACTGTACAAACCTTTGTGCAACCTCTAGAACACGATAGGAGATGTTTTCTGTCCTGGCACAGTTTCTCCTTGCGAGACATAGTGAGAAAGCTTTTTCTAAGGTGTAGGTGACAAAGAGGCGCTAAAGGACAAAAGAAGAGCACAACATGCATTGTGTGTGCATTTTGCAAAGAGCGCTAATGGAAAAACGAACACAACACTATTGTGTGTGCATTTGCAAACTGTACCTATCCTGCCTTTTGCATTCACATGAATATTGAAAAGAAGGAGTTTTGGACAACTTTCTTTTCCTTGGTGCAAAACACTGTACAAACCTTTGTGCAACCTCTAGAACACGATAGGAGATGTTTTCTGTCCTGGCACAGTTTCTCCTTGCGAGACATAGTGAGAAAGTTAGTTTTTTTTCCTTTCTCTTGCAGACATAGTGGCTTTTCTAAGGTGTAGGTGACAAAGAGGCGCTAAAGGACAAAAGCGAAGCAGCACAACACTGGCATTGTGTGTGCATTTTGCAAACTGATGGAAAACAGTACCTTACCACTCTCCTGCCTTTTGCATTCACATGAATATTGAAAAGAAGGAGTTTTGGACAACTTTCTTTTCCTTGGTGCAAAACACTGTACAAACCTTTGTGCAACCTCTAGAACACGATAGGAGATGTTTTCTGTCCTGGCACAGTTTCTCCTTGCCAGACATAGTGAGAAGCTTTTTCTAAGGTGTAGGTGACAAGAGGCGGCTAAAGGACATAGCGAAAGCAGCACAACACTGGCATTGTGTGTGCATTTTGCAAACTGATGGAAAACAGTACCTTACCACTCTCCTGCCTTTTGCATTCACATGAATATTGAAAAAGAAGGAGTTTTGGACAACTTTCTTTTCCTTGGTGCAAAACACTGTACAAACCTTTGTGCAACCTCTAGAACACGATAGGAGATGTTTTCTGTCCTGGCACAGTTTCTCCTTGCCAGACATAGTGAGAAGCTTTTTCTAAGGTGTAGGTGACAAGAGGCGCTAAAGGACAAAAAGCGAAGCAGCACAACACTGGCATTGTGTGTGCATTTTGCAAACTGATGGAAAACAGTACCTTACCACTCTCCTGCCTTTTGCATTCACATGAATATTGAAAAGAAGGAGTTTTGGACAACTTTCTTTTCCTTGGTGCAAAACACTGTACAAACCTTTGTGCAACCTCTAGAACACGATAGGAGATGTTTTTCTGTCCTGGCACAGTTTCTCCTTGCGAGACATAGTGAGAAAGCTTTTTCTAAGGTGTAGGTGACAAGAGGGCGGCTAAAGGACATAAGCGAAGCAGCACAACACTGGCATTGTGTGTGCATTTTGCAAACTGATGGAAAACAGTACCTTACCACTCTCCTGCCTTTTGCATTCACATGAATATTGAAAAGAAGGAGTTTTGGACAACTTTCTTTTCCTTGGTGCAAAACACTGTACAAACCTTTGTGCAACCTCTAGAACACGATAGGAGATGTTTTCTGTCCTGGCACAGTTTCTCCTTGCCAGACATAGTGAGAAAGCTTTTTCTAAGGTGTAGGTGACAAGAGGCGCTAAAGGACAAAAGGAAGCAGCACAACACTGGCATTGTGTGTGCATTTTGCAAACTGATGGAAAACAGTACCTTACCACTCTCCTGCCTTTTGCATTCACATGAATATTGAAAAGAAGGAGTTTTGGACAACTTTCTTTTCCTTGGTGCAAAACACTGTACAAACCTTTGTGCAACCTCTAGAACACGATAGGAGATGTTTTCTGTCCTGGCACAGTTTCTCCTTGCCAGACATAGTGAGAAGCTTTTTCTAAGGTGTAGGTGACAAAGAGGCGCTAAAGGACATAAAGCGAAGCAGCACAACACTGGCATTGTGTGTGCATTTTGCAAACTGATGGAAAACAGTACCTTACCACTCTCCTGCCTTTTGCATTCACATGAATATTGAAAAGAAGGAGTTTTGGACAACTTTCTTTTCCTTGGTGCAAAACACTGTACAAACCTTTGTGCAACCTCTAGAACACGATAGGAGATGTTTTCTGTCCTGGCACAGTTTCTCCTTGCCAGACATAGTGAGAAGCTTTTTCTAAGGTGTAGGTGACAAGAGGGCGGCTAAAGGACATAACGAAGCAGCACAACACTGGCATTGTGTGTGCATTTTGCAAACTGATGGAAAACAGTACCTTACCACTCTCCTGCCTTTTGCATTCACATGAATATTGAAAAGGAAGGAGTTTTGGACAACTTTCTTTTCCTTGGTGCAAAACACTGTACAAACCTTTGTGCAACCTCTAGAACACGATAGGAGATGTTTTCTGTCCTGGCACAGTTTCTCCTTGCCAGACATAGTGAGAAAGCTTTTTCTAAGGTGTAGGTGACAAAGAGGCGCTAAAGGACATAAGCGAAGCAGCACAACACTGGCATTGTGTGTGCATTTTGCAAACTGATGGAAAACAGTACCTTACCACTCTCCTGCCTTTTGCATTCACATGAATATTGAAAAGAAGGAGTTTTGGACAACTTTCTTTTCCTTGGTGCAAAACACTGTACAAACCTTTGTGCAACCTCTAGAACACGATAGGAGATGTTTTCTGTCCTGGCACAGTTTCTCCTTGCGAGACATAGTGAGAAAGCTTTTTCTAAGGTGTAGGTGACAAAGAGGCGCTAAAAGGACATAGCGAAGCAGCACAACACTGGCATTGTGTGTGCATTTTGCAAACTGATGGAAAACAGTACCTTACCACTCTCCTGCCTTTTGCATTCACATGAATATTGAAAAGAAGGAGTTTTGGACAACTTTCTTTTCCTTGGTGCAAAACACTGTACAAACCTTTGTGCAACCTCTAGAACACGATAGGAGATGTTTTCTGTCCTGGCACAGTTTCTCCTTGCCAGACATAGTGAGAAAGCTTTTTCTAAGGTGTAGGTGACAAAGAGGCGCTAAAGGACATAAGCGAAGCAGCACAACACTGGCATTGTGTGTGCATTTTGCAAACTGATGGAAAACAGTACCTTACCACTCTCCTGCCTTTTGCATTCACATGAATATTGAAAAAGAAGGAGTTTTGGACAACTTTCTTTTCCTTGGTGCAAAACACTGTACAAACCTTTGTGCAACCTCTAGAACACGATAGGAGATGTTTTCTGTCCTGGCACAGTTTCTCCTTGCCAGACATAGTGAGAAGCTTTTTCTAAGGTGTAGGTGACAAGAGACGCTAAAGGACAAAAAGAAAGCAGCACAACACTGGCATTGTGTGTGCATTTTGCAAACTGATGGAAAACAGTACCTTACCACTCTCCTGCCTTTTGCATTCACATGAATATTGAAAAGAAGGAGTTTTGGACAACTTTCTTTTCCTTGGTGCAAAACACTGTACAAACCTTTGTGCAACCTCTAGAACACGATAGGAGATGTTTTCTGTCCTGGCACAGTTTCTCCTTGCGAGACATAGTGAAAGCTTTTTCTAAGGTGTAGGTGACAAGAGGCGCTAAAAGGACATAGCGAAGCAGCACAACACTGGCATTGTGTGTGCATTTTGCAAACTGATGGAAAACAGTACCTTACCACTCTCCTGCCTTTTGCATTCACATGAATATTGAAAAGAAGGAGTTTTGGACAACTTTCTTTTCCTTGGTGCAAAACACTGTACAAACCTTTGTGCAACCTCTAGAACACGATAGGAGATGTTTTCTGTCCTGGCACAGTTTCTCCTTGCCAGACATAGTGAGAAAGCTTTTTCTAAGGTGTAGGTGACAAAGAGACGCTAAAGGACATAACGAAGCAGCACAACACTGGCATTGTGTGTGCATTTTGCAAACTGATGGAAAACAGTACCTTACCACTCTCCTGCCTTTTGCATTCACATGAATATTGAAAAGAAGGAGTTTTGGACAACTTTCTTTTCCTTGGTGCAAAACACTGTACAAACCTTTGTGCAACCTCTAGAACACGATAGGAGATGTTTTCTGTCCTGGCACAGTTTCTCCTTGCCAGACATAGTGAGAAAGCTTTTTCTAAGGTGTAGGTGACAAAGAGGCGCTAAAAGGACAAAACGAAGCAGCACAACACTGGCATTGTGTGTGCATTTTGCAAACTGATGGAAAACAGTACCTTACCACTCTCCTGCCTTTTGCATTCACATGAATATTGAAAAGAAGGAGTTTTGGACAACTTTCTTTTCCTTGGTGCAAAACACTGTACAAACCTTTGTGCAACCTCTAGAACACGATAGGAGATGTTTTCTGTCCTGGCACAGTTTCTCCTTGCCAGACATAGTGAGAAAGCTTTTTCTAAGGTGTAGGTGACAAAGAGACGCTAAAAGGATATAAGCGAAGCAGCACAACACTGGCATTGTGTGTGCATTTTGCAAACTGATGGAAAACAGTACCTTACCACTCTCCTGCCTTTTGCATTCACATGAATATTGAAAAAGAAGGAGTTTTGGACAACTTTCTTTTCCTTGGTGCAAAACACTGTACAAACCTTTGTGCAACCTCTAGAACACGATAGGAGATGTTTTTCTGTCCTGGCACAGTTTCTCCTTGCCAGACATAGTGAGAAAGCTTTTTCTAAGGTGTAGGTGACAAAGAGGCAGCTAAAGGACATAAGCGAAGCAGCACAACACTGGCATTGTGTGTGCATTTTGCAAACTGATGGAAAACAGTACCTTACCACTCTCCTGCCTTTTGCATTCACATGAATATTGAAAAGAAGGAGTTTTGGACAACTTTCTTTTCCTTGGTGCAAAACACTGTACAAACCTTTGTGCAACCTCTAGAACACGATAGGAGATGTTTTCTGTCCTGGCACAGTTTCTCCTTGCCAGACATAGTGAGAAAGCTTTTTCTAAGGTGTAGGTGACAAAGAGGCAGCTAAAGGACATAAGCGAAGCAGCACAACACTGGCATTGTGTGTGCATTTTGCAAACTGATGGAAAACAGTACCTTACCACTCTCCTGCCTTTTGCATTCACATGAATATTGAAAAGAAGGAGTTTTGGACAACTTTCTTTTCCTTGGTGCAAAACACTGTACAAACCTTTGTGCAACCTCTAGAACACGATAGGAGATGTTTTCTGTCCTGGCACAGTTTCTCCTTGCCAGACATAGTGAGAAAGCTTTTTCTAAGGTGTAGGTGACAAGAGGCGCTAAAGGACATTAGCGAAGCAGCACAACACTGGCATTGTGTGTGCATTTTGCAAACTGATGGAAAACAGTACCTTACCACTCTCCTGCCTTTTGCATTCACATGAATATTGAAAAGAAGGAGTTTTGGACAACTTTCTTTTCCTTGGTGCAAAACACTCTACAAACCTTTGTGCAACCTCTAGAACACGATAGGAGATGTTTTTCTGTCCTGGCACAGTTTCTCCTTGCGAGACATAGTGAAAGCTTTTTCTAAGGTGTAGGTGACAAAGAGGCGCTAAAGGTGGCTTTTTAAGTTAGTGAAGGACGCTAAAAGGATAAAGCGAAGCAGCACAACACTGGCATTGTGTGTGCATTTTGCAAACTGATGGAAAACAGTTACCTTACCACTCTCCTGCCTTTTGCATTCACATGAATATTGAAAAGAAGGAGTTTTGGACAACTTTCTTTTCCTTGGTGCAAAACACTGTACAAACCTTTGTGCAACCTCTAGAACACGATAGGAGATGTTTTTCTGTCCTGGCACAGTTTCTCCTTGCCAGACATAGTGAAGAAAGCTTTTTCTAAAGGTGTAGGTGACAAAGAGGCAGCTAAAAGGACATAAGCGAAGCAGCACAACACTGGCATTGTGTGTGCATTTTGCAAACTGATGGAAAACAGTACCTTACCACTCTCCTGCCTTTTGCATTCACATGAATATTGAAAAAGAAGGAGTTTTGGACAACTTTCTTTTCCTTGGTGCAAAACACTGTACAAACCTTTGTGCAACCTCTAGAACACGATAGGAGATGTTTTCTGTCCTGGCACAGTTTCTCCTTGCGAGACATAGTGAGAAAGCTTTTTCTAAGGTGTAGGTGACAAAGAGGCGCTAAAGGACATAAGCGAAGCAGCACAACACTGGCATTGTGTGTGCATTTTGCAAACTGATGGAAAACAGTACCTTACCACTCTCCTGCCTTTTGCATTCACATGAATATTGAAAAAGAAGGAGTTTTGGACAACTTTCTTTTCCTTGGTGCAAAACACTCTACAAACCTTTGTGCAACCTCTAGAACACGATAGGAGATGTTTTCTGTCCTGGCACAGTTTCTCCTTGCCAGACATAGTGAGAAAGCTTTTTCTAAGGTGTAGGTGACAAGAGACGCTAAAGGACAAAACGAAGCAGCACAACACTGGCATTGTGTGTGCATTTTGCAAACTGATGGAAAACAGTACCTTACCACTCTCCTGCCTTTTGCATTCACATGAATATTGAAAAGAAGGAGTTTTGGACAACTTTCTTTTCCTTGGTGCAAAACACTGTACAAACCTTTGTGCAACCTCTAGAACACGATAGGAGATGTTTTTCTGTCCTGGCACAGTTTCTCCTTGCGAGACATAGTGAGAAAGCTTTTTCTAAGGTGTAGGTGACAAAGAGATGCTAAAGGACATAAGCGAAGCAGCACAACACTGGCATTGTGTGTGCATTTTGCAAACTGATGGAAAACAGTACCTTACCACTCTCCTGCCTTTTGCATTCACATGAATATTGAAAAGAAGGAGTTTTGGACAACTTTCTTTTCCTTGGTGCAAAACACTCTACAAACCTTTGTGCAACCTCTAGAACACGATAGGAGATGTTTTTCTGTCCTGGCACAGTTTCTCCTTGCCAGACATAGTGAGAAAGCTTTTTCTAAGGTGTAGGTGACAAGAGACGCTAAAGGACATAAGCGAAGCAGCACAACACTGGCATTGTGTGTGCATTTTGCAAACTGATGGAAAACAGTACCTTACCACTCTCCTGCCTTTTGCATTCACATGAATATTGAAAAGAAGGAGTTTTGGACAACTTTCTTTTCCTTGGTGCAAAACACTCTACAAACCTTTGTGCAACCTCTAGAACACGATAGGAGATGTTTTTCTGTCCTGGCACAGTTTCTCCTTGCGAGACATAGTGAGAAAGCTTTTTCTAAGGTGTAGGTGACAAAGAAGGCTATTAAGGATATAAGCGAAGCAGCACAACACTGGCATTGTGTGTGCATTTTGCAAACTGATGGAAAACAGTACCTTACCACTCTCCTGCCTTTTGCATTCACATGAATATTGAAAAGAAGGAGTTTTGGACAACTTTCTTTTCCTTGGTGCAAAACACTCTACAAACCTTTGTGCAACCTCTAGAACCACGATAGGAGATGTTTTCTGTCCTGGCACAGTTTCTCCTTGCGAGACATAGTGAGAAAGCTTTTTCTAAGGTGTAGGTGACAAAGAGGCGCTAAAGGACATAGCGAAGCAGCACAACACATGGCATTGTGTTGTGCATTTTGCAAACTGATGGAAAACAATTACCTTACCACTCTCCTGCCTTTTGCATTCACATGAATATTGAAAAGAAGGAGTTTTGGACAACTTTCTTTTCCTTGGTGCAAAACACTGTACAAACCTTTGTGCAACCTCTAGAACACGATAGGAGATGTTTTTCTGTCCTGGCACAGTTTCTCCTTGCGAGACATAGTGAGAAAGCTTTTTCTAAGGTGTAGGTGACAAAGAGGCGCTAAAGGACATGAAGCGAAGCAGCACAACACTGGCATTGTGTGTGCATTTTGCAAACTGATGGAAAACAGTACCTTACCACTCTCCTCCCCTTTGCATTCACATGAATATTGAAAAAGAAGGAGTTTTTGGACAACTTTCTTTTCCTTGGTGCAAAACACTCTACAAACCTTTGTGCAACCTCTAGAACACGATAGGAGATGTTTTTCTGTCCTGGCACAGTTTCTCCTCGCGAGACATAGTGAGAAAGCTTTTTCTAAAAGGTGTAGGTGACAAAGAGGCGCTTAAGGACATAGCGAAGCAGCACAACACTGGCATTGTGTGTGCATTTTGCAAACTGATGGAAAACAGTACCTTACCACTCTCCTGCCTTTTGCATTCACATGAATATTGAAAAGAAGGAGTTTTGGACAACTTTCTTTTCCTTGGTGCAAAACACTGTACAAACCTTTGTGCAACCTCTAGAACACGATAGGAGATGTTTTTCTGTCCTGGCACAGTTTCTCCTTGCGAGACATAGTGAGAAAGCTTTTTCTAAAGGTGTAGGTGACAAAGAGGCGGCTAAAAGGACATAAGCGAAGCAGCACAACACTGGCATTGTGTGTGCATTTTGCAAACTGATGGAAAACAGTACCTTACCACTCTCCTGCCTTTTGCATTCACATGAATATTGAAAAGAAGGAGTTTTGGACAACTTTCTTTTCCTTGGTGCAAAACACTGTACAAACCTTTGTGCAACCTCTAGAACACGATAGGAGATGTTTTTCTGTCCTGGCACAGTTTCTCCTTGCGAGACATAGTGAGAAAGCTTTTTCTAAGGTGTAGGTGACAAGAGAGGCAGCTAAAAGGACATAACGAAGCAGCACAACACTGGCATTGTGTGTGCATTTTGCAAACTGATGGAAAACAGTACCTTACCACTCTCCTGCCTTTTGCATTCACATGAATATTGAAAAGAAAGGAGTTTTGGACAACTTTCTTTTCCTTGGTGCAAAACACTGTACAAACCTTTGTGCAACCTCTAGAACACGATAGGAGATGTTTTCTGTCCTGGCACAGTTTCTCCTTGCCAGACATAGTGAGAGGCTTTTTCTAAGGTGTAGGTGACAAAGAGGCGGCTAAAGGACATAAGCGAAGCAGCACAACACTGGCATTGTGTGTGCATTTTGCAAACTGATGGAAAACAGTACCTTACCACTCTCCTGCCTTTTGCATTCACATGAATATTGAAAAAGAAGGAGTTTTGGACAACTTTCTTTTCCTTGGTGCAAAACACTCTACAAACCTTTGTGCAACCTCTAGAACACGATAGGAGATGTTTTTCTGTCCTGGCACAGTTTCTCCTTGCGAGACATAGTGAGAAAGCTTTTTCTAAGGTGTAGGTGACAAGGTGACTAAAGGACAAAGACGAAGCAGCACAACACTGGCATTGTGTGTGCATTTTGCAAACTGATGGAAAACAATTACCTTACCACTCTCCTGCCTTTTGCATTCACATGAATATTGAAAAGAAGGAGTTTTTGGACAACTTTCTTTTCCTTGGTGCAAAACACTGTACAAACCTTTGTGCAACCTCTAGAACACGATAGGAGATGTTTTCTGTCCTGGCACAGTTTCTCCTGCAGAGACATAGTGAGAAAGCTTTTTCTAAGGTGTAGGTGACAAAGAGGCGGCTAAAGGACATAGCGAAGCAGCACAACACTGGCATTGTGTGTGCATTTTGCAAACTGATGGAAAACAGTACCTTACCACTCTCCTGCCTTTTGCATTCACATGAATATTGAAAAGGAAGGAGTTTTTGGACAACTTTCTTTTCCTTGGTGCAAAACACTCTACAAACCTTTGTGCAACCTCTAGAACACGATAGGAGATGTTTTCTGTCCTGGCACAGTTTCTCCTTGCCAGACATAGTGAGAAAGCTTTTTTCTAAGGTGTAGGTGACAAGAGGCAGCTAAAGGACATAGCGAAGCAGAGCACAACACTGGCATTGTGTGTGCATTTTGCAAACTGATGGAAAACAATTACCTTACCACTCTCCTGCCTTTTGCATTCACATGAATATTGAAAAGAAGGAGTTTTTGGACAACTTTCTTTTCCTTGGTGCAAAACACTCTACAAACCTTTGTGCAACCTCTAGAACCACGATAGGAGATGTTTTTCTGTCCTGGCACAGTTTCTCCTTGCCAGACATAGTGAGGAAGCTTTTTCTAAGGTGTAGGTGACAAAGAGGCGGCTAAAAGGACATACAAACAAGCAGCACAACACTGGCATTGTGTGTGCATTTTGCAAACTGATGGAAAACAATTACCTTACCACTCTCCTGCCTTTTGCATTCACATGAATATTGAAAAGAAAGGAGTTTTTGGACAACTTTCTTTTCCTTGGTGCAAAACACTCTACAAACCTTTGTGCAACCTCTAGAACACGATAGGAGATGTTTTCTGTCCTGGCACAGTTTCTCCTTGCGGGACATAGTGAGAAAGCTTTTTCTAAGGTGTAGGTGACAAAGAGGCGGCTAAAAGGACATAAGCGAAGCAGCACAACACTGGCATTGTGTGTGCATTTTGCAAACTGATGGAAAACAGTACCTTACCACTCTCCTGCCTTTTGCATTCACATGAATATTGAAAAGAAGGAGTTTTTGGACAACTTTCTTTTCCTTGGTGCAAAACACTCTACAAACCTTTGTGCAACCTCTAGAACACGATAGGAGATGTTTTCTGTCCTGGCACAGTTTCTCCTTGCGAGACATAGTGAAAGGCTTTTTCTAAGGTGTAGGTGACAAAGAGGCAGCTAAAGGACATAACGAAGCAGCACAACACTGGCATTGTGTGTGCATTTTGCAAACTGATGGAAAACAGTACCTTACCACTCTCCTGCCTTTTGCATTCACATGAATATTGAAAAGAAGGTGTTTTGGACAACTTTCTTTTCCTTGGTGCAAAACACTCTACAAACCTTTGTTGCAACCTCTAGAACCACGATAGGAGATGTTTTCTGTCCTGGCACAGTTTCTCCTTGCGAGACATAGTGAGAAAGCTTTTTCTAAGGTGTAGGTGACAAGAAGGCAGCTAAAGGACATGAGCGAAGCAGCACAACACTGGCATTGTGTGTGCATTTTGCAAACTGATGGAAAACAGTACCTTACCACTCTCCTGCCTTTTGCATTCACATGAATATTGAAAAGAAGGAGTTTTTGGACAACTTTCTTTTCCTTGGTGCAAAACACTCTACAAACCTTTGTGCAACCTCTAGAACACGATAGGAGATGTTTTTCTGTCCTGGCACAGTTTCTCCTTCCGAGACATAGTGAGAAAGCTTTTTCTAAGGTGTAGGTGACAAGAGGCAGCTAAAGGACATAAACGAAGCAGCACAACACTGGCATTGTGTGTGCATTTTGCAAACTGATGGAAAACAGTACCTTACCACTCTCCTGCCTTTTGCATTCACATGAATATTGAAAAGAAGGAGTTTTGGACAACTTTCTTTTCCTTGGTGCAAAACACTCTACAAACCTTTGTGCAACCTCTAGAACACGATAGGAGATGTTTTTCTGTCCTGGCACAGTTTCTCCTTACCGAGACATAGTGAGAAAGCTTTTTCTAAGGTGTAGGTGACAAGAAGGCGGCTAAAGGACATAAGCGAAGAAGCAGCACAACACTGGCATTGTGTGTGCATTTTGCAAACTGATGGAAAACAGTACCTTACCACTCTCCTGCCTTTTGCATTCACATGAATATTGAAAAGAAGGAGTTTTTGGACAACTTTCTTTTCCTTGGTGCAAAACACTCTACAAACCTTTGTGCAACCTCTAGAACACGATAGGAGATGTTTTTCTGTCCTGGCACAGTTTCTCCTTGCGAGACATAGTGAGAAAGCTTTTTCTAAGGTGTAGGTGACAAAGAGGCAGCTAAAGGACATAAGCGAAGCAGCACAACACTGGCATTGTGTGTGCATTTTGCAAACTGATGGAAAACAGTACCTTACCACTCTCCTGCCTTTTGCATTCACATGAATATTGAAAAGAAGGAGTTTTTGGACAACTTTCTTTTCCTTGGTGCAAAACACTCTACAAACCTTTGTGCAACCTCTAGAACACGATAGGAGATGTTTTTCTGTCCTGGCACAGTTTCTCCTTGCGAGACATAGTGAGAGGGCTTTTTCTAAGGTGTAGGTGACAAAGAGGCGGCTAAAAGGACAAAGAGCGAAGCAGCACAACACTGGCATTGTGTGTGCATTTTGCAAACTGATGGAAAACAGTACCTTACCACTCTCCTGCCTTTTGCATTCACATGAATATTGAAAAGAAGGAGTTTTGGACAACTTTCTTTTCCTTGGTGCAAAACACTGTACAAACCTTTGTGCAACCTCTAGAACACGATAGGAGATGTTTTCTGTCCTGGCACAGTTTCTCCTTACGCAGACATAGTGAGAAAGCTTTTTCTAAGGTGTAGGTGACAAAGAGGCGCTAAAGGACATAAACGAAAGCAGCACAACACTGGCATTGTGTGTGCATTTTGCAAACTGATGGAAAACAGTACCTTACCACTCTCCTGCCTTTTGCATTCACATGAATATTGAAAAGAAGGAGTTTTGGACAACTTTCTTTTCCTTGGTGCAAAACACTCTACAAACCTTTGTGCAACCTCTAGAACACGATAGGAGATGTTTTCTGTCCTGGCACAGTTTCTCCTTGCGAGACATAGTGAGAAAGCTTTTTCTAAGGTGTAGGTGACAAAGAGGCGCTAAAGGACATAAACGAAGCAGCACAACACTGGCATTGTGTGTGCATTTTGCAAACTGATGGAAAACAGTACCTTACCACTCTCCTGCCTTTTGCATTCACATGAATATTGAAAAGAAGGAGTTTTGGACAACTTTCTTTTCCTTGGTGCAAAACACTCTACAAACCTTTGTGCAACCTCTAGAACACGATAGGAGATGTTTTCTGTCCTGGCACAGTTTCTCCTTGCGAGACATAGTGAGAAAGCTTTTTCTAAGGTGTAGGTGACAAAGAGGCGCTAAAGGACATAAAGAAGCAGCACAACACTGGCATTGTGTGTGCATTTTGCAAACTGATGGAAAACAGTACCTTACCACTCTCCTGCCTTTTGCATTCACATGAATATTGAAAAGAAGGAGTTTTGGACAACTTTCTTTTCCTTGGTGCAAAACACTCTACAAACCTTTGTGCAACCTCTAGAACACGATAGGAGATGTTTTCTGTCCTGGCACAGTTTCTCCTTGCCAGACATAGTGAGAAAGCTTTTTCTAAGGTGTAGGTGACAAAGAGGCGGCTAAAAGGACATAGCGAAGCAGCACAACACTGGCATTGTGTGTGCATTTTGCAAACTGATGGAAAACAGTACCTTACCACTCTCCTGCCTTTTGCATTCACATGAATATTGAAAAGAAGGAGTTTTGGACAACTTTCTTTTCCTTGGTGCAAAACACTGTACAAACCTTTGTGCAACCTCTAGAACACGATAGGAGATGTTTTTCTGTCCTGGCACAGTTTCTCCTTGCGAGACATAGTGAAAAAGCTTTTTCTAAGGTGTAGGTGACAAAAGAGGCGCTAAAGGACATAAGCGAAGCAGCACAACACTGGCATTGTGTGTGCATTTTGCAAACTGATGGAAAACAGTACCTTACCACTCTCCTGCCTTTTGCATTCACATGAATATTGAAAAGAAGGAGTTTTGGACAACTTTCTTTTCCTTGGTGCAAAACACTCTACAAACCTTTGTGCAACCTCTAGAACCACGATAGGAGATGTTTTTCTGTCCTGGCACAGTTTCTCCTTGCGAGACATAGTGAGAAAGCTTTTTCTAAGGTGTAGGTGACAAAGAGAGGCAGCTAAAGGACATAAGCGAAGCAGCACAACACTGGCATTGTGTGTGCATTTTGCAAACTGATGGAAAACAGTACCTTACCACTCTCCTGCCTTTTGCATTCACATGAATATTGAAAAGGAAGGAGTTTTGGACAACTTTCTTTTCCTTGGTGCAAAACACTCTACAAACCTTTGTGCAACCTCTAGAACACGATAGGAGATGTTTTCTGTCCTGGCACAGTTTCTCCTTGCGAGACATAGTGAGAAAGCTTTTTCTAAGGTGTAGGTGACAAAGAGGCGCTAAAGGACGCGAGCAGCCCATTTTTTAGTTGGGCTGGAAAAAGCAGCACAACACTGGCATTGTGTGTGCATTTTGCAAACTGATGGAAAACAGTACCTTACCACTCTCCTGCCTTTTGCATTCACATGAATATTGAAAAAGAAGGAGTTTTGGACAACTTTCTTTTCCTTGGTGCAAAACACTGTACAAACCTTTGTGCAACCTCTAGAACACGATAGGAGATGTTTTTCTGTCCTGGCACAGTTTCTCCTTGCGAGACATAGTGAGAAAGCTTTTTCTAAGGTGTAGGTGACAAAGAGGCGCTAAAGGACAAAACGAAGCAGCACAACACTGGCATTGTGTGTGCATTTTGCAAACTGATGGAAAACAGTACCTTACCACTCTCCTGCCTTTTGCATTCACATGAATATTGAAAAAGAAGGAGTTTTGGACAACTTTCTTTTCCTTGGTGCAAAACACTCTACAAACCTTTGTGCAACCTCTAGAACACGATAGGAGATGTTTTTCTGTCCTGGCACAGTTTCTCCTTGCCAGACATAGTGAGAAAGCTTTTTCTAAGGTGTAGGTGACAAAGAGGCGGCTAAAGGACATAAGCGAAGCAGCACAACACTGGCATTGTGTGTGCATTTTGCAAACTGATGGAAAACAGTACCTTACCACTCTCCTGCCTTTTGCATTCACATGAATATTGAAAAGAAGGAGTTTTGGACAACTTTCTTTTCCTTGGTGCAAAACACTCTACAAACCTTTGTGCAACCTCTAGAACACGATAGGAGATGTTTTCTGTCCTGGCACAGTTTCTCCTTGCCAGACATAGTGAGAAAGCTTTTTCTAAGGTGTAGGTGACAAGAGACGCTAAAGGACATAAGCGAAGCAGCACAACACTGGCATTGTGTGTGCATTTTGCAAACTGATGGAAAACAGTACCTTACCACTCTCCTGCCTTTTGCATTCACATGAATATTGAAAAGAAGGAGTTTTGGACAACTTTCTTTTCCTTGGTGCAAAACACTGTACAAACCTTTGTGCAACCTCTAGAACACGATAGGAGATGTTTTCTGTCCTGGCACAGTTTCTCCTTGCCAGACATAGTGAGAAAGCTTTTTCTAAGGTGTAGGTGACAAGAGGCAGCTAAAGGACATAACGAAGCAGCACAACACTGGCATTGTGTGTGCATTTTGCAAACTGATGGAAAACAGTACCTTACCACTCTCCTGCCTTTTGCATTCACATGAATATTGAAAAAGAAGGAGTTTTGGACAACTTTCTTTTCCTTGGTGCAAAACACTGTACAAACCTTTGTGCAACCTCTAGAACACGATAGGAGATGTTTTCTGTCCTGGCACAGTTTCTCCTTGCCAGACATAGTGAGAAAGCTTTTTCTAAGGTGTAGGTGACAAAGAGACGCTAAAGGACATAACGAAGCAGCACAACACTGGCATTGTGTGTGCATTTTGCAAACTGATGGAAAACAGTACCTTACCACTCTCCTGCCTTTTGCATTCACATGAATATTGAAAAGAAGGAGTTTTGGACAACTTTCTTTTCCTTGGTGCAAAACACTGTACAAACCTTTGTGCAACCTCTAGAACACGATAGGAGATGTTTTTCTGTCCTGGCACAGTTTCTCCTTGCCAGACATAGTGAGAAGCTTTTTCTAAGGTGTAGGTGACAAAGAGACGCTAAAAGGACATAACGAAGCAGCACAACACTGGCATTGTGTGTGCATTTTGCAAACTGATGGAAAACAGTACCTTACCACTCTCCTGCCTTTTGCATTCACATGAATATTGAAAAGAAGGAGTTTTGGACAACTTTCTTTTCCTTGGTGCAAAACACTGTACAAACCTTTGTGCAACCTCTAGAACACGATAGGAGATGTTTTTCTGTCCTGGCACAGTTTCTCCTTGCGAGACATAGTGAGAAAGCTTTTTCTAAGGTGTAGGTGACAAAGAGGCGCTAAAAGGACAAAAAGAAGCAGCACAACACTGGCATTGTGTGTGCATTTTGCAAACTGATGGAAAACAGTACCTTACCACTCTCCTGCCTTTTGCATTCACATGAATATTGAAAAGAAGGAGTTTTGGACAACTTTCTTTTCCTTGGTGCAAAACACTGTACAAACCTTTGTGCAACCTCTAGAACACGATAGGAGATGTTTTCTGTCCTGGCACAGTTTCTCCTTGCGAGACATAGTGAGAAAGCTTTTTCTAAGGTGTAGGTGACAAAAAGGCGCTAAAAGGACATAGCGAAGCAGCACAACACTGGCATTGTGTGTGCATTTTGCAAACTGATGGAAAACAGTACCTTACCACTCTCCTGCCTTTTGCATTCACATGAATATTGAAAAGAAGGAGTTTTGGACAACTTTCTTTTCCTTGGTGCAAAACACTGTACAAACCTTTGTGCAACCTCTAGAACACGATAGGAGATGTTTTCTGTCCTGGCACAGTTTCTCCTTGCGAGACATAGTGAGAAGCTTTTTCTAAGGTGTAGGTGACAAAGAGACGCTAAAGGACATAAGCGAAGCAGCACAACACTGGCATTGTGTGTGCATTTTGCAAACTGATGGAAAACAGTACCTTACCACTCTCCTGCCTTTTGCATTCACATGAATATTGAAAAGAAGGAGTTTTGGACAACTTTCTTTTCCTTGGTGCAAAACACTGTACAAACCTTTGTGCAACCTCTAGAACACGATAGGAGATGTTTTCTGTCCTGGCACAGTTTCTCCTTGCGAGACATAGTGAAAGCTTTTTCTAAGGTGTAGGTGACAAAGAGGCAGCTAAAGGACATAAGCGAAGCAGCACAACACTGGCATTGTGTGTGCATTTTGCAAACTGATGGAAAACAGTACCTTACCACTCTCCTGCCTTTTGCATTCACATGAATATTGAAAAGAAGGAGTTTTGGACAACTTTCTTTTCCTTGGTGCAAAACACTGTACAAACCTTTGTGCAACCTCTAGAACACGATAGGAGATGTTTTCTGTCCTGGCACAGTTTCTCCTTGCGAGACATAGTGAGAAAGCTTTTTCTAAGGTGTAGGTGACAAAGAGGCGCTAAAGGACATAAGCGAAGCAGCACAACACTGGCATTGTGTGTGCATTTTGCAAACTGATGGAAAACAGTACCTTACCACTCTCCTGCCTTTTGCATTCACATGAATATTGAAAAGAAGGAGTTTTGGACAACTTTCTTTTCCTTGGTGCAAAACACTGTACAAACCTTTGTGCAACCTCTAGAACACGATAGGAGATGTTTTCTGTCCTGGCACAGTTTCTCCTTGCCAGACATAGTGAGAAAGCTTTTTCTAAGGTGTAGGTGACAAAGAGACGCTAAAGGACATAGACGAAGCAGCACAACACTGGCATTGTGTGTGCATTTTGCAAACTGATGGAAAACAGTACCTTACCACTCTCCTGCCTTTTGCATTCACATGAATATTGAAAAGGAAGGGTTTTGGACAACTTTCTTTTCCTTGGTGCAAAACACTGTACAAACCTTTGTGCAACCTCTAGAACCACGATAGGAGATGTTTTCTGTCCTGGCACAGTTTCTCCTTGCGAGACATAGTGAAAGCTTTTTCTAAGGTGTAGGTGACAAAGAGGCGCTAAAAGGACATAAGCGAAGCAGCACAACACTGGCATTGTGTGTGCATTTTGCAAACTGATGGAAAACAGTACCTTACCACTCTCCTGCCTTTTGCATTCACATGAATATTGAAAAGAAGGAGTTTTGGACAACTTTCTTTTCCTTGGTGCAAAACACTGTACAAACCTTTGTGCAACCTCTAGAACACGATAGGAGATGTTTTCTGTCCTGGCACAGTTTCTCCTTGCGAGACATAGTGAAAAGCTTTTTCTAAGGTGTAGGTGACAAAGAGGCGCTAAAGGACAAAAACGAAAGCAGCACAACACTGGCATTGTGTGTGCATTTTGCAAACTGATGGAAAACAGTACCTTACCACTCTCCTGCCTTTTGCATTCACATGAATATTGAAAAGAAGGAGTTTTGGACAACTTTCTTTTCCTTGGTGCAAAACACTGTACAAACCTTTGTGCAACCTCTAGAACACGATAGGAGATGTTTTCTGTCCTGGCACAGTTTCTCCTTGCCAGACATAGTGAGAAAGCTTTTTCTAAGGTGTAGGTGACAAAGAGGTGCTAAAAGGACATAACGAAGCAGCACAACACTGGCATTGTGTGTGCATTTTGCAAACTGATGGAAAACAGTACCTTACCACTCTCCTGCCTTTTGCATTCACATGAATATTGAAAAGAAGGAGTTTTGGACAACTTTCTTTTCCTTGGTGCAAAACACTGTACAAACCTTTGTGCAACCTCTAGAACACGATAGGAGATGTTTTTCTGTCCTGGCACAGTTTCTCCTTGCCAGACATAGTGAGAAAGCTTTTTCTAAGGTGTAGGTGACAAAGAGGCGGCTAAAGGACATAAGCGAAGCAGCACAACACTGGCATTGTGTGTGCATTTTGCAAACTGATGGAAAACAGTACCTTACCACTCTCCTGCCTTTTGCATTCACATGAATATTGAAAAGAAGGAGTTTTGGACAACTTTCTTTTCCTTGGTGCAAAACACTGTACAAACCTTTGTGCAACCTCTAGAACACGATAGGAGATGTTTTCTGTCCTGGCACAGTTTCTCCTTGCGAGACATAGTGAGAAGCTTTTTCTAAGGTGTAGGTGACAAAGAGGTGCTAAAGGATATAAGCGAAGCAGCACAACACTGGCATTGTGTGTGCATTTTGCAAACTGATGGAAAACAGTACCTTACCACTCTCCTGCCTTTTGCATTCACATGAATATTGAAAAGAAGGAGTTTTGGACAACTTTCTTTTCCTTGGTGCAAAACACTGTACAAACCTTTGTGCAACCTCTAGAACACGATAGGAGATGTTTTCTGTCCTGGCACAGTTTCTCCTTGCCAGACATAGTGAGAAAGCTTTTTCTAAGGTGTAGGTGACAAAGAGGCGCTAAAGGACATAAACGAAGCAGCACAACACTGGCATTGTGTGTGCATTTTGCAAACTGATGGAAAACAGTACCTTACCACTCTCCTGCCTTTTGCATTCACATGAATATTGAAAAGAAGGAGTTTTGGACAACTTTCTTTTCCTTGGTGCAAAACACTGTACAAACCTTTGTGCAACCTCTAGAACACGATAGGAGATGTTTTCTGTCCTGGCACAGTTTCTCCTTGCGAGACATAGTGAGAAAGCTTTTTCTAAGGTGTAGGTGACAAAGAGGCGCTAAAGGACATAAGCGAAGCAGCACAACACTGGCATTGTGTGTGCATTTTGCAAACTGATGGAAAACAGTACCTTACCACTCTCCTGCCTTTTGCATTCACATGAATATTGAAAAGAAGGAGTTTTGGACAACTTTCTTTTCCTTGGTGCAAAACACTCTACAAACCTTTGTGCAACCTCTAGAACACGATAGGAGATGTTTTCTGTCCTGGCACAGTTTCTCCTTGCCAGACATAGTGAGAAAGCTTTTTCTAAGGTGTAGGTGACAAAGAGGCGCTAAAGGACATAAGCGAAGCAGCACAACACTGGCATTGTGTGTGCATTTTGCAAACTGATGGAAAACAGTACCTTACCACTCTCCTGCCTTTTGCATTCACATGAATATTGAAAAGAAGGAGTTTTGGACAACTTTCTTTTCCTTGGTGCAAAACACTGTACAAACTTGTAACTTTTTTTTTTGAAAATGTGCAACCTCTAGAACGATAGGAGATGTTTTTCTGTCCTGGCACAGTTTCTCCTTGCCAGACATAGTGAGAAAGCTTTTTCTAAGGTGTAGGTGACAAGGAGGCGCTAAAAGGACATAGCGAAGCAGCACAACACTGGCATTGTGTGTGCATTTTGCAAACTGATGGAAAACAGTACCTTACCACTCTCCTGCCTTTTGCATTCACATGAATATTGAAAAGAAGGAGTTTTGGACAACTTTCTTTTCCTTGGTGCAAAACACTGTACAAACCTTTGTGCAACCTCTAGAACACGATAGGAGATGTTTTCTGTCCTGGCACAGTTTCTCCTTGCGAGACATAGTGAGAAGGTTTTTTCTAAGGTGTAGGTGACAAGAGAGCGCTAAAGGATATAAGCGAAGCAGCACAACACTGGCATTGTGTGTGCATTTTGCAAACTGATGGAAAACAGTACCTTACCACTCTCCTGCCTTTTGCATTCACATGAATATTGAAAAGAAGGAGTTTTGGACAACTTTCTTTTCCTTGGTGCAAAACACTGTACAAACCTTTGTGCAACCTCTAGAACACGATAGGAGATGTTTTCTGTCCTGGCACAGTTTCTCCTTGCCAGACATAGTGAGAAAGCTTTTTCTAAGGTGTAGGTGACAAGAGGAGGCTAAAAAGATATAAGCGAAGCAGCACAACACTGGCATTGTGTGTGCATTTTGCAAACTGATGGAAAACAGTACCTTACCACTCTCCTGCCTTTTGCATTCACATGAATATTGAAAAGAAGGAGTTTTGGACAACTTTCTTTTCCTTGGTGCAAAACACTGTACAAACCTTTGTGCAACCTCTAGAACACGATAGGAGATGTTTTCTGTCCTGGCACAGTTTCTCCTTGCCAGACATAGTGAAAGCTTTTTAAGGTGTAGGTGACGAGAAGTTTTTAAGTGTAGTGAAAGAGCGCTAAAGGACAAAAGCAAGCAGCACAACACTGGCATTGTGTGTGCATTTTGCAAACTGATGGAAAACAGTACCTTACCACTCTCCTGCCTTTTGCATTCACATGAATATTGAAAAGAAGGAGTTTTGGACAACTTTCTTTTCCTTGGTGCAAAACACTGTACAAACCTTTGTGCAACCTCTAGAACACGATAGGAGATGTTTTCTGTCCTGGCACAGTTTCTCCTTGCCAGACATAGTGAGAAAAGCTTTTTCTAAGGTGTAGGTGACAAAGAGATGCTAAAGGACATAACGAAGCAGCACAACACTGGCATTGTGTGTGCATTTTGCAAACTGATGGAAAACAGTACCTTACCACTCTCCTGCCTTTTGCATTCACATGAATATTGAAAAGAAGGAGTTTTGGACAACTTTCTTTTCCTTGGTGCAAAACACTGTACAAACCTTTGTGCAACCTCTAGAACACGATAGGAGATGTTTTTCTGTCCTGGCACAGTTTCTCCTTGCCAGACATAGTGAGAAAGCTTTTTCTAAGGTGTAGGTGACAAGAGGCGGCTAAAGGACATAACGAAGCAGCACAACACTGGCATTGTGTGTGCATTTTGCAAACTGATGGAAAACAGTACCTTACCACTCTCCTGCCTTTTGCATTCACATGAATATTGAAAAGAAGGAGTTTTGGACAACTTTCTTTTCCTTGGTGCAAAACACTGTACAAACCTTTGTGCAACCTCTAGAACACGATAGGAGATGTTTTCTGTCCTGGCACAGTTTCTCCTTGCCAGACATAGTGAGAAAGCTTTTTCTAAGGTGTAGGTGACAAGAGATGTTAAAGGACATGAAGACGAACACCCTGGCATTGTGTGTGCATTTTGCAAACTGATGGAAAACAGTACCTTACCACTCTCCTGCCTTTTGCATTCACATGAATATTGAAAAGAAGGAGTTTTGGACAACTTTCTTTTCCTTGGTGCAAAACACTCTACAAACCTTTGTGCAACCTCTAGAACACGATAGGAGATGTTTTTCTGTCCTGGCACAGTTTCTCCTTGCGAGACATGGTGAAAACTTTTTCTTAAGGTGTAGGTGACAAAGAGGCTAAAGGATATAAGAAGCAGCACAACACTGGCATTGTGTGTGCATTTTGCAAACTGATGGAAAACAGTACCTTACCACTCTCCTGCCTTTTGCATTCACATGAATATTGAAAAAGAAGGAGTTTTGGACAACTTTCTTTTCCTTGGTGCAAAACACTGTACAAACCTTTGTGCAACCTCTAGAACACGATAGGAGATGTTTTTCTGTCCTGGCACAGTTTCTCCTTGCCAGACATAGTGAGAAAGCTTTTTCTAAGGTGTAGGTGACAAGAGGTGCTAAAAGGACATAACGAAGCAGCACAACACTGGCATTGTGTGTGCATTTTGCAAACTGATGGAAAACAGTACCTTACCACTCTCCTGCCTTTTGCATTCACATGAATATTGAAAAGAAGGAGTTTTGGACAACTTTCTTTTCCTTGGTGCAAAACACTGTACAAACCTTTGTGCAACCTCTAGAACACGATAGGAGATGTTTTTCTGTCCTGGCACAGTTTCTCCTTGCGAGACATAGTGAGAAAGCTTTTTCTAAGGTGTAGGTGACAAAGAGATGCTAAAAGGACAAGAAGCGAAGCACAACACTGGCATTGTGTGTAGTATTTTGCAAACTGATGGAAAACAATACCTTACCACTCTCCTGCCTTTTGCATTCATGAATATTGAAAAGAAGGAGTTTTTGGATAACTTTTTTTTCCTTGGTGCAAAACACTCTACAAACCTTTGTGTACCTCTAGAACATGATAGGAGATGTTTTCTGTCCTGGCACAGTTTCTCCTTGCGAATATTGAGAAAAGGCTTTTTCTAAGGTGTAGGTGACAAAGAGACGCTAAAGGACAATTACGAGCATCTAGACATCGATTATATGTTTTTTGTTGGAAACAGTTTTTCTTTGCAAGCTTTGTAAGTTGTAGTGTAAGAGGTTTAGGAGTTTTTTGAGCTAAACCTCCTTTCTGCAGAAAACGTCCAATGCTTTTGACTTGAGAGCAATGTTTTCTTGCTCTTGCATATTAGTTGTTAGTAGTGTGCCAGAGAAGAGAAGCAGCACAACACTGGCATTGTGTGTGCATTTTGCAAACTGATGGAAAACAGTACCTTACCACTCTCCTGCCTTTTGCATTCACATGAATATTGAAAAAGAAGGAGTTTTGGGAAAGTTTCTTTTTTTCCTTGGTGCAAAACACTGTACAAACCTTTGTTCAACCTCTAGAACACGATAGGAGATGTTTTCTGTCCTGGCACAGTTTCTCCTTGCCAGACATAGTGAAAAGCTTTTTCTAAGGTGTAGGTGACAAAGAGGCGGCTAAAGGACATAACGAAGCAGCACAACACTGGCATTGTGTGTGCATTTTGCAAACTGATGGAAAACAGTACCTTACCACTCTCCTGCCTTTTGCATTCACATGAATATTGAAAAAGAAGGAGTTTTGGACAACTTTCTTTTCCTTGGTGCAAAACACTGTACAAACCTTTGTGCAACCTCTAGAACACGATAGGAGATGTTTTCTGTCCTGGCACAGTTTCTCCTTGCGAGACATAGTGAAAGCTTTTTCTAAAGGTGTAGGTGACAAAGAGGCATAAAAGGATATAGCGAAGCAGCACAACACTGCATTTGTGTGCATTTTGCAAACTGATGGAAAACAGTACCTTACCACTCTCCTGCCTTTTGCATTCACATGAATATTGAAAAAGAAGGTGTTTTGGACAACTTTCTTTTCCTTGGTGCAAAACACTCTACAAACCTTTGTGCAACCTCTAGAACACGATAGGAGATGTTTTCTGTCCTGGCACAGTTTCTCCTTCGCGAGACATAGTGAGAAGCTTTTTCTAAGGTGTAGGTGACAAGGGAAGCTAAAGGACATAAAAGGAAGCAGCACAACACTGGCATTGTGTGTGCATTTTGCAAACTGATGGAAAACAGTACCTTACCACTCTCCTGCCTTTTGCATTCACATGAATATTGAAAAGAAGGAGTTTTTGGACAACTTTCTTTTCCTTGGTGCAAAACACTGTACAAACCTTTGTGCAACCTCTAGAACACGATAGGAGATGTTTTCTGTCCTGGCACAGTTTCTCCTTGCCAGACATAGTGAGAAAGCTTTTTCTAAGGTGTAGGTGACAAGAGATGCTAAAGGCCATGAGCGAAGCACACAACAACTGGCATTTATTGTGCATTTTCACAAACTGATGGAAAACAACTACCACTCTCCTCCTTTTGCATTCCAGAATATTGAAAAGAAGGAGTTTTGGAAACTTCTTTTCTTAGTGCAAAACACTTACAAACCTTTGTGCAACCTCTAGAACAGATAGGAGATGTTTTTCTGTCCTGGCACAGTTTCTCCTTGAGACATAGTGAAAACTTTTTTAAGGTGTAGGTGACAAAGAGCGGTAAAGGACATAGGAAGCAGCACAACACTGGCATTGTGTGTGCATTTTGCAAACTGATGGAAAACAGTGCCTTACCACTCTCCTGCCTTTTGCATTCACATGAATATTGAAAAGGAAGGAGTTTTGGACAACTTTCTTTTCCTCAGTGCAAAACACTGTACAAACCTTTGTGCAACCTCTAGAACACGATAGGAGATGTTTTTCTGTCCTGGCACAGTTTCTCCTTAAGCGAGACATAGTGAGAGAAAGCTTTTTCTAAAGTTTAGGTGACAAGAGGCAGCTAAAAGGACAAAGCGAAGCAGCACAACACTGGCATTGTTGTGCATTTTCATGATGGAAAACAGTATACCCTCTTTGCCTTTGCATTCACATGAATATTGAAAAAGAAGGAGTTTTGGACAACTTTCTTTTCCTTGGTGCAAAACACTGTACAAACCTTTGTTCAACCTCTAGAACACGATAGGAGATGTTTTTCTGTCCTGGCACAGTTTCTCCTTGCGAGACATGAAGTGAAGCTTTTTCTAAGGTGTATAGGTGACAAGAGACGCTAAAGGACATAAGAACGAAGCAGCACAACACTGGCATTGTGTGTGCATTTTGCAAACTGATGGAAAACAGTACCTTACCACTCTCCTGCCTTTTGCATTCACATGAATATTGAAAAGAAGGAGTTTTGGACAACTTTCTTTTCCTTGGTGCAAAACACTGTACAAACCTTTGTGCAACCTCTAGAACACGATAGGAGATGTTTTTCTGTCCTGGCACAGTTTCTCCTTGCCAGACATAGTGAGAAAGCTTTTTCTAAGGTGTAGGTGACAAAGAGGCGCTAAAGGACATAACGAAGCAGCACAACACTGGCATTGTGTGTGCATTTTGCAAACTGATGGAAAACAGTACCTTACCACTCTCCTGCCTTTTGCATTCACATGAATATTGAAAAGAAGGAGTTTTGGACAACTTTCTTTTCCTTGGTGCAAAACACTGTACAAACCTTTGTGCAACCTCTAGAACACGATAGGAGATGTTTTCTGTCCTGGCACAGTTTCTCCTTGCGAGACATAGTGAGAAAGCTTTTTCTAAGGTGTAGGTGACAAAGAGGCGCTAAAGGACATAAACGAAGCAGCACAACACTGGCATTGTGTGTGCATTTTGCAAACTGATGGAAAACAGTACCTTACCACTCTCCTGCCTTTTGCATTCACATGAATATTGAAAAGAAGGAGTTTTGGACAACTTTCTTTTCCTTGGTGCAAAACACTCTACAAACCTTTGTGCAACCTCTAGAACACGATAGGAGATGTTTTCTGTCCTGGCACAGTTTCTCCTTGCGAGACATAGTGAGAAAGCTTTTTCTAAGGTGTAGGTGACAAGAGATGCTAAAGGACATGAACGAAGCAGCACAACACTGGCATTGTGTGTGCATTTTGCAAACTGATGGAAAACAGTACCTTACCACTCTCCTGCCTTTTGCATTCACATGAATATTGAAAAGAAGGAGTTTTGGACAACTTTCTTTTCCTTGGTGCAAAACACTGTACAAACCTTTGTGCAACCTCTAGAACACGATAGGAGATGTTTTCTGTCCTGGCACAGTTTCTCCTTGCGAGACATAGTGAGAAAGCTTTTTCTAAGGTGTAGGTGACAAAGAGGCGCTAAAGGACATAAACGAAGCAGCACAACACTGGCATTGTGTGTGCATTTTGCAAACTGATGGAAAACAGTACCTTACCACTCTCCTGCCTTTTGCATTCACATGAATATTGAAAAGAAGGAGTTTTGGACAACTTTCTTTTCCTTGGTGCAAAACACTGTACAAACCTTTGTGCAACCTCTAGAACACGATAGGAGATGTTTTTCTGTCCTGGCACAGTTTCTCCTTGCCAGACATAGTGAGAAAGCTTTTTCTAAGGTGTAGGTGACAAAGAGGCGCTAAAGGACATAACGAAGCAGCACAACACTGGCATTGTGTGTGCATTTTGCAAACTGATGGAAAACAGTACCTTACCACTCTCCTGCCTTTTGCATTCACATGAATATTGAAAAGAAGGAGTTTTGGACAACTTTCTTTTCCTTGGTGCAAAACACTGTACAAACCTTTGTGCAACCTCTAGAACACGATAGGAGATGTTTTCTGTCCTGGCACAGTTTCTCCTTGCGAGACATAGTGAGAAAGCTTTTTCTAAGGTGTAGGTGACAAAGAGGCGCTAAAAGGACATAACGAAGCAGCACAACACTGGCATTGTGTGTGCATTTTGCAAACTGATGGAAAACAGTACCTTACCACTCTCCTGCCTTTTGCATTCACATGAATATTGAAAAGAAGGAGTTTTGGACAACTTTCTTTTCCTTGGTGCAAAACACTGTACAAACCTTTGTGCAACCTCTAGAACACGATAGGAGATGTTTTCTGTCCTGGCACAGTTTCTCCTTGCGAGACATAGTGAGAAAGCTTTTTCTAAGGTGTAGGTGACAAAGAGGTGCTAAAGGACATAACGAAGCAGCACAACACTGGCATTGTGTGTGCATTTTGCAAACTGATGGAAAACAGTACCTTACCACTCTCCTGCCTTTTGCATTCACATGAATATTGAAAAGAAGGAGTTTTGGACAACTTTCTTTTCCTTGGTGCAAAACACTCTACAAACCTTTGTGCAACCTCTAGAACACGATAGGAGATGTTTTTCTGTCCTGGCACAGTTTCTCCTTGCGAGACATAGTGAGAAAGCTTTTTCTAAGGTGTAGGTGACAAGAGAGCGCTAAAGGACATAACGAAGCAGCACAACACTGGCATTGTGTGTGCATTTTGCAAACTGATGGAAAACAGTACCTTACCACTCTCCTGCCTTTTGCATTCACATGAATATTGAAAAGAAGGAGTTTTGGACAACTTTCTTTTCCTTGGTGCAAAACACTGTACAAACCTTTGTGCAACCTCTAGAACACGATAGGAGATGTTTTCTGTCCTGGCACAGTTTCTCCTTGCGAGACATAGTGAGAAAGCTTTTTCTAAGGTGTAGGTGACAAGAGATGCTAAAGGAAATAGCGAAGCAGCACAACACTGGCATTGTGTGTGCATTTTGCAAACTGATGGAAAACAGTACCTTACCACTCTCCTGCCTTTTGCATTCACATGAATATTGAAAAGAAGGAGTTTTGGACAACTTTCTTTTCCTTGGTGCAAAACACTCTACAAACCTTTGTGCAACCTCTAGAACACGATAGGAGATGTTTTCTGTCCTGGCACAGTTTCTCCTTGCGAGACATAGTGAGAAAGCTTTTTCTAAGGTGTAGGTGACAAGAGGCGCTAAAAGGACATAAACGAAGCAGCACAACACTGGCATTGTGTGTGCATTTTGCAAACTGATGGAAAACAGTACCTTACCACTCTCCTGCCTTTTGCATTCACATGAATATTGAAAAGAAGGAGTTTTGGACAACTTTCTTTTCCTTGGTGCAAAACACTGTACAAACCTTTGTGCAACCTCTAGAACACGATAGGAGATGTTTTCTGTCCTGGCACAGTTTCTCCTTGCGAGAGATATAGTGAGAAAGCTTTTTCTAAGGTGTAGGTGACAAAGAGGCGGCTAAAGGACATAAGCGAAGCAGCACAACACTGGCATTGTGTGTGCATTTTGCAAACTGATGGAAAACAGTACCTTACCACTCTCCTGCCTTTTGCATTCACATGAATATTGAAAAGAAGGAGTTTTGGACAACTTTCTTTTCCTTGGTGCAAAACACTGTACAAACCTTTGTGCAACCTCTAGAACACGATAGGAGATGTTTTCTGTCCTGGCACAGTTTCTCCTTGCGAGACATAGTGAGAAAGCTTTTTCTAAGGTGTAGGTGACAAGAGACGCTAAAGGACATAAGCGAAGCAGCACAACACTGGCATTGTGTGTGCATTTTGCAAACTGATGGAAAACAGTACCTTACCACTCTCCTGCCTTTTGCATTCACATGAATATTGAAAAGAAGGAGTTTTGGACAACTTTCTTTTCCTTGGTGCAAAACACTGTACAAACCTTTGTGCAACCTCTAGAACACGATAGGAGATGTTTTTCTGTCCTGGCACAGTTTCTCCTTGCGAGACATAGTGAAAGCTTTTTCTAAGGTGTAGGTGACAAAGAGGTGCTAAAGGACATAGAACGAAGCAGCACAACACTGGCATTGTGTGTGCATTTTGCAAACTGATGGAAAACAGTACCTTACCACTCTCCTGCCTTTTGCATTCACATGAATATTGAAAAGAAGGAGTTTTGGACAACTTTCTTTTCCTTGGTGCAAAACACTGTACAAACCTTTGTGCAACCTCTAGAACACGATAGGAGATGTTTTTCTGTCCTGGCACAGTTTCTCCTTGCGAGACATAGTGAGAAAGCTTTTTCTAAGGTGTAGGTGACAAGAGATGCTAAAGGACAAAAGGAAGCAGCACAACACTGGCATTGTGTGTGCATTTTGCAAACTGATGGAAAACAGTACCTTACCACTCTCCTGCCTTTTGCATTCACATGAATATTGAAAAGAAGGAGTTTTGGACAACTTTCTTTTCCTTGGTGCAAAACACTGTACAAACCTTTGTGCAACCTCTAGAACACGATAGGAGATGTTTTCTGTCCTGGCACAGTTTCTCCTTGCGAGACATAGTGAGAAAGCTTTTTCTAAGGTGTAGGTGACAAGAGACGCTAAAGGACAAAAGGAAGCAGCACAACACTGGCATTGTGTGTGCATTTTGCAAACTGATGGAAAACAGTACCTTACCACTCTCCTGCCTTTTGCATTCACATGAATATTGAAAAGAAGGAGTTTTGGACAACTTTCTTTTCCTTGGTGCAAAACACTGTACAAACCTTTGTGCAACCTCTAGAACACGATAGGAGATGTTTTCTGTCCTGGCACAGTTTCTCCTTGCGAGACATAGTGAGAAAAGCTTTTTCTAAGGTGTAGGTGACAAAGAGGCGCTAAAGGACATAACGAAGCAGCACAACACTGGCATTGTGTGTGCATTTTGCAAACTGATGGAAAACAGTACCTTACCACTCTCCTGCCTTTTGCATTCACATGAATATTGAAAAGAAGGAGTTTTGGACAACTTTCTTTTCCTTGGTGCAAAACACTCTACAAACCTTTGTGCAACCTCTAGAACACGATAGGAGATGTTTTCTGTCCTGGCACAGTTTCTCCTTGCGAGACATAGTGAGAAAGCTTTTTCTAAGGTGTATAGGTGACAAGAGGCGGCTAAAGGACATAACGAAGCAGCACAACACTGGCATTGTGTGTGCATTTTGCAAACTGATGGAAAACAGTACCTTACCACTCTCCTGCCTTTTGCATTCACATGAATATTGAAAAGAAGGAGTTTTGGACAACTTTCTTTTCCTTGGTGCAAAACACTGTACAAACCTTTGATGCAACCTCTAGAACAGATAGGATATTTTTTCTGTCCTGGCACAGTTTCTCCTTGCCAGTAGTGGTGAAAGCTTTTCTCTAAGGTGTAGGTGACAAGAGGCGCTAAAAGGACATAGCGAAGCAGCACAACACTGGCATTGTGTGTGCATTTTGCAAACTGATGGAAAACAATTACCTTACCACTCTCCCTGCCTTTTGCATTCACATGAATATTGAAAAGAAGGAGTTTTTGGATAACTTTCTTTTTCTTGGTGCAAAACACTGTACAAACCTTTGTGCAACCTCTAGAACACCGATAGGAGATGTTTTTCTGTCCTGGCACAGTTTCTCCTTGCGAGACATAGTGAGAAAGCTTTTTCTAAGGTGTAGGTGACAAAGAGGCGCTAAAGGACATAGCAAGCAGCACAACACTGGCATTGTGTGTGCATTTTGCAAACTGATGGAAAACAGTACCTTACCACTCTCCTGCCTTTTGCATTCACATGAATATTGAAAAGAAGGAGTTTTGGACAACTTTCTTTTCCTTGGTGCAAAACACTGTACAAACCTTTGTGCAACCTCTAGGAACGATAGGAGATGTTTTTCTGTCGCACTGGCACGTTTCTCCTCAGGACATAGTGGAAAGCTTTTTCTAAGGTGTAGGTGACAAGAGATGCTAAAGGAAAAGGAAGAAGCATGCATTGTGTGTGCATTTTGCAAATGATGGAAAACAGTTACCTTACCACTCTCCTGCCTTTTGCATTCACTGAATATTGAAAGAAGGGTTTTGGACTTTCTTTTCCTTGGTGCAAAACACTCTACAAACCTTTGTGCAACCTCTAGAACACGATGGGAGATGTTTTCTGTCCTGGCACAGTTTCTCCTTGCGAGACATAGTAAGAAAGCTTTTTTCAAGGTGTAGGTGACAAGAGGCGGCTAAAAGGACATAGACAGAAGCAGCACAACACTGGCATTGTGTGTTGCATTTTGCAAACTGATGGAAAACAATTACCTTACCACTCTCCTGCCTTTTGCATTCACATGAATATTGAAAAGAAGGAGTTTTGGACAACTTTCTTTTCCTTGGTGCAAAACACTGTACAAACCTTTGTGCAACCTCTAGAACCACGATAGGAGATGTTTTCTGTCCTGGCACAGTTTCTCCTTGCGAGACATAGTGAGAAAGCTTTTTCTAAGGTGTAGGTGACAAAGAGGTGCTAAAGGATAAAACGAAGCAGCACAACACTGGCATTGTGTGTGCATTTTGCAAACTGATGGAAAACAGTACCTTACCACTCTCCTGCCTTTTGCATTCACATGAATATTGAAAAGAAGGAGTTTTGGACAACTTTCTTTTCCGTAGGTGCAAAACCTCTGTACAAACCTTTGTGCAACCTCTAGAACACGATAGGAGATGTTTTCTGTCCTGGCACAGTTTCTCCTTGCGAGACATAGTGAGAAAGCTTTTTCTAAAGGTGTAGGTGACAAGAGGCGGCTAAAGGACATGAAAAAAGCAGCACAACACTGGCATTGTGTGTGCATTTTCCAAACTGATGGAAAACAGTACCTTACCACTCTCCTGCCTTTTGCATTCACATGAATATTGAAAAGAAGGAGTTTTTGGACAACTTTCTTTTCCTTGGTGCAAAACACTCTGCAAACCTTTGTGCAACCTCTAGAACACGATAGGAGATGTTTTCTGTCCTGGCACAGTTTCTCCTTGCGAGACATAGTGAGAAGCTTTTCTAAGGTGTAGGTGACAAAGAGGAGGCTAAAGGACATAAGCAAAGCAGCACAACACTGGCATTGTGTGTCATTTTGCAAACTGATGGAAAACAGTACCTTACCACTCTCCTGCCTTTTGCATTCACATGAATATTGAAAAGAAGGAGTTTTGGATACTTTCTTTTCCTTGGTGCAAAACACTGTACAAACCTTTGTGCAACCTCTAGAACACGATAGGAGATGTTTTCTGTCCTGGCACAGTTTCTCCTTGCGAGACATAGTGAGAAAGCTTTTTCTAAGGTGTAGGTGACAAGAAGGCGCTAAAAGGACATAACGAAGCAGCACAACACTGGCATTGTGTGTGCATTTTGCAAACTGATGGAAAACAGTACCTTACCACTCTCCTGCCTTTTGCATTCACATGAATATTGAAAAGAAGGAGTTTTGGACAACTTTCTTTTCCTTGGTGCAAAACACTCTACAAACCTTTGTGCAACCTCTAGAACCACGATAGGAGATGTTTTCTGTCCTGGCACAGTTTCTCCTTAGCGAGACATAGTGAGAAAGCTTTTTCTAAAGGTGTAGGTGACAAAGAGGCGCTAAAGGAATATAGGAAGCAGCACAACACTGGCATTGTGTGTCATTTTGCAAACTGATGGAAAACAGTTCTTTACCACTCTCCTGCCTTTTCATTCTCTGAATATTTAAAAGAAGGGTTTTGGACAACTTTCTTTTCTGGTGCAAAACACTGTACAAACCTTTGTTGCAACCTCTAGAACACGATAGGAGATGTTTTTCTGTCCTGGCACAGTTTCTCCTTGCGAGATATAGTGAGAAAGCTTTTTTCTAAGGTGTAGGTGACAAGAGGCGCTAAGGAAAAGCGAAGCAGCACAACACTGGCATTGTGTGTGCATTTTGCAAACTGATGGAAAACAGTACCTTACCTACTCTCCTGCCTTTTGCATTCACATGAATATTGAAAAGAGAAGGAGTTTTGGACAACTTTCTTTTCCTTGGTGCAAAACACTGTATACAAACCTTTGTGCAACCTCTAGAACACGATAGGAGATGTTTTTCTGTCCTGGCACAGTTTCTCCTTGCCAGACATAGTGAGAAAGCTTTTTCTAAGGTGTAGGTGACAAAGAGGCGGCTAAAGATAATGAAGCGAAGCAGCACAACACTGGCATTGTGTGTGCATTTTGCAAACTGATGGAAAACAGTACCTTACCACTCTCCTGCCTTTTGCATTCACATGAATATTGAAAAAGAAGGAGTTTTGGACAACTTTCTTTTCCTTGGTGCAAAACACTGTACAAACCTTTGTGCAACCTCTAGAACACGATAGGAGATGTTTTTCTGTCCTGGCACAGTTTCTCCTTGCGAGACATAGTGAAAAGCTTTTTCTAAGGTGTAGGTGACAAAGAGGCGCTAAAGGACATAAGCGAAGCAGCACAACACTGGCATTGTGTGTGCATTTTGCAAACTGATGGAAAACAGTTACCTTACCACTCTCCTGCCTTTTGCATTCACATGAATATTGAAAAGGAAGGTTTTTGGATAACTTTCTTTTCCTTGGTGCAAAACACTGTACAAACCTTTGTGCAACCTCTAGAACACGATAGGAGATGTTTTTCTGTCCTGGCACAGTTTCTCCTTGCCAGACATAGTGAAAGCTTTTTCTAAGGTGTAGGTGACAAGAGATGGCTAAAGGAAAAAGCGAAGCAGCACAACACTGGCATTGTGTGTGCATTTTGCAAACTGATGGAAAACAGTACCTTACCACTCTCCTGCCTTTTGCATTCACATGAATATTGAAAAAGAAGGAGTTTTTGGACAACTTTCTTTTCCTTGGTGCAAAACACTGTTACAAACCTTTGTTGCAACCTCTAGAACACGATAGGAGATGTTTTTCTGTCCTGGCACAGTTTCTCCCTTGCGAGACATAGTGAGAAAGCTTTTTCTAAGGTGTAGGTGACAAGAGATAGCTAAAGGACATAAACAAGCAGCACAACACTGGCATTGTGTGTGCATTTTGCAAACTGATGGAAAACAGTACCTTACCACTCTCCTGCCTTTTGCATTCACATGAATATTGAAAAAGAAGGAGTTTTGGACAACTTTCTTTTCCTTGGTGCAAAACACTGTTACAAACCTTTGTGCAACCTCTAGAACACGATAGGAGATGTTTTTCTGTCCTGGCACAGTTTCTCCTTGCGAGACATAGTGAGAAAGCTTTTTCTAAGGTGTAGGTGACAAAGAGGCGCTAAAGGACATAACGAAGCAGCACAACACTGGCATTGTGTGTGCATTTTGCAAACTGATGGAAAACAGTACCTTACCACTCTCCTGCCTTTTGCATTCACATGAATATTGAAAAGAAGGAGTTTTGGACAACTTTCTTTTCCTTGGTGCAAAACACTGTACAAACCTTTGTGCAACCTCTAGAACACGATAGGAGATGTTTTTCTGTCCTGGCACAGTTTCTCCTTGCGAGACATAGTGAGAAAGCTTTTTCTAAGGTGTAGGTGACAAGAGGCGGCTAAAAGGACAAAGCGAAGCAGCACAACACTGGCATTGTGTGTGCATTTTGCAAACTGATGGAAAACAGTACCTTACCACTCTCCTGCCTTTTGCATTCACATGAATATTGAAAAGAAGGAGTTTTTGGACAACTTTCTTTTCCTTGGTGCAAAACACTCTACAAACCTTTGTGCAACCTCTAGAACACGATAGGAGATGTTTTTCTGTCCTGGCACAGTTTCTCCTTGCCAGACATAGTGAGAAGCTTTTTCTAAAGTTGTAGGTGACAAAGAGGCGCTAAAGGGACATAAGCGAAGCAGCACAACACTGGCATTGTGTGTGCATTTTGCAAACTGATGGAAAACAGTACCTTACCACTCTCCTGCCTAGAAAAAAGAAAAGAAGGAGTTTTGGACAACTTTCTTTTTCCTTGGTGCAAAACACTGTACAAACCTTTGTGCAACCTCTAGAACACGATAGGAGATGTTTTCTGTCCTGGCACAGTTTCTCCTTGCGAGACATAGTGAAAAGCTTTTTCTAAGGTGTAGGTGACAAGAGGCAGCTAAAGGACATAAGCGAAGCAGCACAACACTGGCATTGTGTGTGCATTTTGCAAACTGATGGAAAACAGTACCTTACCACTCTCCTGCCTTTTGCATTCACATGAATATTGAAAAGAAGGAGTTTTGGACAACTTTCTTTTCCTTGGTGCAAAACACTCTACAAACCTTTGTGCAACCTCTAGAACCACGATAGGAGATGTTTTTCTGTCCTGGCACAGTTTCTCCTTGCCAGACATAGTGAGAAAGCTTTTTCTAAGGTGTAGGTGACAAAGAGGCGCTAAAGGACATAAGCGAAGCAGCACAACACTGGCATTGTGTGTGCATTTTGCAAACTGATGGAAAACAGTACCTTACCACTCTCCTGCCTTTTGCATTCACATGAATATTGAAAAGAAGGAGTTTTTGGACAACTTTCTTTTCCTTGGTGCAAAACACTGTACAAACCTTTGTGCAACCTCTAGAACACGATAGGAGATGTTTTCTGTCCTGGCACAGTTTCTCCTTGCCAGACATAGTGAGAAGTTTTTCTAAGGTGTAGGTGACAAAGAGGCGCTAAAAGGACATAAGCGAAGCAGCACAACACTGGCATTGTGTGTGCATTTTGCAAACTGATGGAAAACAGTTACCTTACCACTCTCCTGCCTTTTGCATTCACATGAATATTGAAAAAGAAGGAGTTTTGGACAACTTTCTTTTCCTTGGTGCAAAACACTGTACAAACCTTTGTGCAACCTCTAGAACACGATAGGAGATGTTTTCTGTCCTGGCACAGTTTCTCCTTGCGAGACATAGTGAGAAAGCTTTTTCTAAGGTGTAGGTGACAAAGAGGCAGCTAAAGGACATAACGAAGCAGCACAACACTGGCATTGTGTGTGTCATTTTGCAAACTGATGGAAAACAGTACCTTACCACTCTCCTGCCTTTTGCATTCACATGAATATTGAAAAAGAAGGAGTTTTTGGACAACTTTCTTTTCCTTGGTGCAAAACACTGTACAAACCTTTGTGCAACCTCTAGAACACGATAGGAGATGTTTTTCTGTCCTGGCACAGTTTCTCCTTGCGAGACATAGTGAGAAAGCTTTTTCTAAGGTGTAGGTGACAAAGAGGCGGCTAAAGGAGATAAAGCGAAGCAGCACAACACTGGCATTGTGTGTGCATTTTGCAAACTGATGGAAAACAGTACCTTACCACTCTCCTGCCTTTTGCATTCACATGAATATTGAAAAGAAGGAGTTTTGGACAACTTTCTTTTCCTTGGTGCAAAACACTGTACAAACCTTTGTGCAACCTCTAGAACACGATAGGAGATGTTTTCTGTCCTGGCACAGTTTCTCCTTGCCAGACATAGTGAAAAAGCTTTTTCTAAGGTGTAGGTGACAAAGAGGCAGCTAAAGGACATAAACGAAGCAGCACAACACTGGCATTGTGTGTGCATTTTGCAAACTGATGGAAAACAGTACCTTACCACTCTCCTGCCTTTTGCATTCACATGAATATTGAAAAAGAAGGAGTTTTGGACAACTTTCTTTTCCTTGGTGCAAAACACTGTACAAACCTTTGTGCAACCTCTAGAACACGATAGGAGATGTTTTTCTGTCCTGGCACAGTTTCTCCTTGCCAGACATAGTGAGAAAGCTTTTTCTAAGGTGTAGGTGACAAAGAGGCAGCTAAAGGACATAGCGAAGCAGCACAACACTGGCATTGTGTGTGCATTTTGCAAACTGATGGAAAACAGTACCTTACCACTCTCCTGCCTTTTGCATTCACATGAATATTGAAAAGAAGGAGTTTTTGGACAACTTTCTTTTCCTTGGTAGCAAAACACTGTACAAACCTTTGTGCAACCTCTAGAACAACATAGGAGATGTTTTTCTGTCCTGGCACAGTTTCTCCTTCAGCGAGACATAGTGAAAAGCTTTTTCTAAGGTTTAGGTGACAAGAGGCAATAAAGGACATAAGCGAAGCAGCACAACACTGGCATTGTGTGTGCATTTTGCAAACTGATGGAAAACAGTACCTTACCACTCTCCTGCCTTTTGCATTCACATGAATATTGAAAAGAAGGAGTTTTGGATAACTTTCTTTTCCTTGGTGCAAAACACTGTACAAACCTTTGTGCAACCTCTAGAACCACGATAGGAGATGTTTTCTGTCCTGGCACAGTTTCTCCTTGCCAGACATAGTGAAAAAGCTTTTTCTAAGGTGTAGGTGACAAAGAGGCAGCTAAAAGGACATAAAGCGAAGCAGCACAACACTGGCATTGTGTGTGCATTTTGCAAACTGATGGAAAACAGTACCTTACCACTCTCCTGCCTTTTGCATTCACATGAATATTGAAAAGAAGGAGTTTTGGACAACTTTCTTTTCCTTGGTGCAAAACACTGTACAAACCTTTGTGCAACCTCTAGAACACGATAGGAGATGTTTTTCTGTCCTGGCACAGTTTCTCCTTGCGAGACATAGTGAGAAAGCTTTTTCTAAGGTGTAGGTGACAAAGAGGCGCTAAAGGACATAAGCGAAGCAGCACAACACTGGCATTGTGTGTGCATTTTGCAAACTGATGGAAAACAGTACCTTACCACTCTCCTGCCTTTTGCATTCACATGAATATTGAAAAGAAGGAGTTTTGGACAACTTTCTTTTCCTTGGTGCAAAACACTGTACAAACCTTTGTGCAACCTCTAGAACACGATAGGAGATGTTTTCTGTCCTGGCACAGTTTCTCCTTGCCAGACATAGTGAAGAAAAGCTTTTTCTAAGGTGTAGGTGACAAAGAGGCAGCTAAAGGACATAAACGAAGAAGCAGCACAACACTGGCATTGTGTGTGCATTTTGCAAACTGATGGAAAACAGTACCTTACCACTCTCCTGCCTTTTGCATTCACATGAATATTGAAAAGGAAGGAGTTTTTGGACAACTTTCTTTTCCTTGGTGCAAAACACTCTACAAACCTTTGTGCAACCTCTAGAACACGATAGGAGATGTTTTTCTGTCCTGGCACAGTTTCTCCTTGCGAGACATAGTGAAAAGCTTTTTCTAAGGTGTAGGTGACAAAGAGGCAGCTAAAAGGACATAACGAAGCAGCACAACACTGGCATTGTGTGTGCATTTTGCAAACTGATGGAAAACAAGTACCTTACCACTCTCCTGCCTTTTGCATTCACATGAATATTGAAAAGAAGGAGTTTTTGGACAACTTTTCTTTTCATTTGGTGCAAAACACTGTACAAACCTTTGTGCAACCTCTAGAACACGATAGGAGATGTTTTTCTGTCCTGGCACAGTTTCTCCTTGCCAGACATAGTGAGAAAGCTTTTTCTAAGGTAGTAGGTGACAAGAAGGCAGCTAAAGGACATAACAAAAGCAGCACAACACTGGCATTGTGTGTGCATTTTGCAAACTGATGGAAAACAGTACCTTACCACTCTCCTGCCTTTTGCATTCACATGAATATTGAAAAAGAAGGAGTTTTGGATAACTTTCTTTTCCTTGGTGCAAAACACTGTACAAACCTTTGTGCAACCTCTAGAACACGATAGGAGATGTTTTCTGTCCTGGCACAGTTTCTCCTTGCCAGACATAGTGAGAAAGCTTTTTCTAAAGGTGTAGGTGACAAAGAGGCGCTAAAAGACATAAGCGAAGCAGCACAACACTGGCATTGTGTGTGCATTTTGCAAACTGATGGAAAACAGTACCTTACCACTCTCCTGCCTTTTGCATTCACATGAATATTGAAAAGAAGGAGTTTTGGACAACTTTCTTTTCCTTGGTGCAAAACACTCTACAAACCTTTGTGCAACCTCTAGAACACGATAGGAGATGTTTTCTGTCCTGGCACAGTTTCTCCTTGCGAGACATAGTGAAAAGGCTTTTTCTAAGGTGTAGGTGACAAAGAGGCAGCTAAAGGAGAAGAAGCGAAGCAGCACAACACTGGCATTGTGTGTGCATTTTGCAAACTGATGGAAAACAGTACCTTACCACTCTCCTGCCTTTTGCATTCACATGAATATTGAAAAGAAGGAGTTTTGGACAACTTTCTTTTCCTTGGTGCAAAACACTCTACAAACCTTTGTGCAACCTCTAGAACACGATAGGAGATGTTTTCTGTCCTGGCACAGTTTCTCCTTGCCAGACATAGTGAGAAAGCTTTTTCTAAGGTGTAGGTGACAAAGAGGCGCTAAAGGACATAAGCGAAGCAGCACAACACTGGCATTGTGTGTGCATTTTGCAAACTGATGGAAAACAGTACCTTACCACTCTCCTGCCTTTTGCATTCACATGAATATTGAAAAAGAAGGAGTTTTGGACAACTTTCTTTTCCTTGGTGCAAAACACTGTACAAACCTTTGTGCAACCTCTAGAACCACGATAGGAGATGTTTTTCTGTCCTGGCACAGTTTCTCCTTGCCAGACATAGTGAGAGGGTTTTTCTAAGGTGTAGGTGACAAAGAGGCGCTAAAGGACATAAGCGAAGCAGCACAACACTGGCATTGTGTGTGCATTTTGCAAACTGATGGAAAACAGTACCTTACCACTCTCCTGCCTTTTGCATTCACATGAATATTGAAAAAGAAGGAGTTTTGGACAACTTTCTTTTCCTTGGTGCAAAACACTCTACAAACCTTTGTGCAACCTCTAGAACACGATAGGAGATGTTTTTCTGTCCTGGCACAGTTTCTCCTTGCCAGACATAGTGAAAAGCTTTTTCTAAGGTGTAGGTGACAAAGAGGCGCTAAAAGGACATAAGCGAAGCAGCACAACACTGGCATTGTGTGTGCATTTTGCAAACTGATGGAAAACAATTACCTTACCACTCTCCTGCCTTTTGCATTCACATGAATATTGAAAAGAAGGAGTTTTGGACAACTTTCTTTTCCTTGGTGCAAAACACTGTACAAACCTTTGTGCAACCTCTAGAACACGATAGGAGATGTTTTCTGTCCTGGCACAGTTTCTCCTTGCAGAGACATAGTGAGAAAGCTTTTTCTAAGGTGTAGGTGACAAAGAGAGCGCTAAAGGACATAAGCGAAGCAGCACAACACTGGCATTGTGTGTGCATTTTGCAAACTGATGGAAAACAATTACCTTACCACTCTCCTGCCTTTTGCATTCACATGAATATTGAAAAGAAGGAGTTTTGGACAACTTTCTTTTCCTTGAGTGCAAAACACTGTACAAACCTTTGTGCAACCTCTAGAACACGATAGGAGATGTTTTCTGTCCTGGCACAGTTTCTCCTTGCGAAGACATAGTGAGAAAGCTTTTTCTAAGGTGTAGGTGACAAGGAGGCGGCTAAAGGACATAAGCGAAGCAGCACAACACTGGCATTGTGTGTGCATTTTGCAAACTGATGGAAAACAGTACCTTACCACTCTCCTGCCTTTTGCATTCACATGAATATTGAAAAGAAGGAGTTTTGGACAACTTTCTTTTCCTTGGTGCAAAACACTGTACAAACCTTTGTGCAACCTCTAGAACACGATAGGAGATGTTTTCTGTCCTGGCACAGTTTCTCCTTGCGAGACATAGTGAGAAAGCTTTTTCTAAGGTGTAGGTGACAAAGAGGCGCTAAAAGGACATAAGGAAGCAGCACAACACTGGCATTGTGTGTGCATTTTGCAAACTGATGGAAAACAGTACCTTACCACTCTCCTGCCTTTTGCATTCACATGAATATTGAAAAAGAAGGAGTTTTGGACAACTTTCTTTTTCCTTGGTGCAAAACACTCTACAAACCTTTTGTGCAACCTCTAGAACACGATAGGAGATGTTTTTCTGTCCTGGCACAGTTTCTCCTTGCGAGACATAGTGAGAAAGCTTTTTCTAAGGTGTAGGTGACAAGAGAGTAGTAAGGACATAAGCGAAGCAGCACAACACTGGCATTGTGTGTGCATTTTGCAAACTGATGGAAAACAGTACCTTACCACTCTCCTGCCTTTTGCATTCACATGAATATTGAAAAGAAGGAGTTTTGGACAACTTTCTTTTTCCTTGGTGCAAAACACTCTACAAACCTTTGTGCAACCTCTAGAACACGATAGGAGATGTTTTTCTGTCCTGGCACAGTTTCTCCTTGCGAGACATAGTGAGAAGCTTTTTCTAAGGTGTAGGTGACAAAGAGGCGGCTAAAGGACATAAGCGAAGCAGCACAACACTGGCATTGTGTGTGCATTTTGCAAACTGATGGAAAACAGTCCCTTACCACTCTCCTGCCTTTTGCATTCACATGAATATTGAAAAAGAAGGAGTTTTGGACAACTTTCTTTTCCTTGGTGCAAAACACTGTACAAACCTTTGTGCAACCTCTAGAACACGATAGGAGATGTTTTTCTGTCCTGGCACAGTTTCTCCTTGCGAGACATAGTAGAAAAGCTTTTTCTAAGGTGTAGGTGACAAGAGGCGGCTAAAGAAAGCAGAAGCAGCACAACACTGGCATTGTGTGTGCATTTTGCAAACTGATGGAAAACAGTACCTTACCACTCTCTCTGCCTTTTGCATTCACATGAATATTGAAAAGGAAGGAGTTTTGGACAACTTTCTTTTCCTTGGTGCAAAACACTCTACAAACCTTTGTGCAACCTCTAGAACACGATAGGAGATGTTTTTCTGTCCTGGCACAGTTTCTCCTTGCCAGACATAGTGAGAAAGCTTTTTCTAAGGTGTAGGTGACAAAGAGGCGCTAAAGGACATAACGAAGCAGCACAACACTGGCATTGTGTGTGCATTTTGCAAACTGATGGAAAACAGTACCTTACCACTCTCCTGCCTTTTGCATTCACATGAATATTGAAAAGAAGGAGTTTTGGACAACTTTCTTTTCCTTGGTGCAAAACACTGTACAAACCTTTGTGCAACCTCTAGAACACGATAGGAGATGTTTTCTGTCCTGGCACAGTTTCTCCTTGCCAGACATAGTGAGAAAGCCTTTTCTAAGGTGTAGGTGACAAAGAGGCGCTAAAGGACATAAGCGAAGCAGCACAACACTGGCATTGTGTGTGCATTTTGCAAACTGATGGAAAACAGTACCTTACCACTCTCCTGCCTTTTGCATTCACATGAATATTGAAAAGAAGGAGTTTTGGACAACTTTCTTTTCCTTGGTGCAAAACACTCTACAAACCTTTGTGCAACCTCTAGAACACGATAGGAGATGTTTTCTGTCCTGGCACAGTTTCTCCTTGCGAGACATAGTGAAAAGCTTTTTCTAAGGTGTAGGTGACAAAGAGGCGGCTAAAGGACATAGCGAAGCAGCACAACACTGGCATTGTGTGTGCATTTTGCAAACTGATGGAAAACAGTACCTTACCACTCTCCTGCCTTTTGCATTCACATGAATATTGAAAAGAAGGAGTTTTGGACAACTTTCTTTTCCTTGGTGCAAAACACTCTACAAACCTTTGTGCAACCTCTAGAACACGATAGGAGATGTTTTCTGTCCTGGCACAGTTTCTCCTTGCAGAGACATAGTGAGAGCTTTTTCTAAGGTGTAGGTGACAAAGAGGCAGCTAAAGGACATAGCGAAGCAGCACAACACTGGCATTGTGTGTGCATTTTGCAAACTGATGGAAAACAGTACCTTACCACTCTCCTGCCTTTTGCATTCACATGAATATTGAAAAAGAAGGAGTTTTGGACAACTTTCTTTTCCTTGGTGCAAAACACTGTACAAACCTTTGTGCAACCTCTAGAACACGATAGGAGATGTTTTCTGTCCTGGCACAGTTTCTCCTTGCGAGACATAGTGAGAAAGCTTTTTCTAAGGTGTAGGTGACAAAGAGGCGCTAAAAGGACATAAGCGAAGCAGCACAACACTGGCATTGTGTGTGCATTTTGCAAACTGATGGAAAACAGTTCCCTTACCACTCTCCTGCCTTTTGCATTCACATGAATATTGAAAAGAAGGAGTTTTTGGACAACTTTCTTTTCCTTGGTGCAAAACACTGTACAAACCTTTGTGCAACCTCTAGAACACGATAGGAGATGTTTTTCTGTCCTGGCACAGTTTCTCCTTGCGAGAGACATAGTGAGAAGCTTTTTTCTAAGGTGTAGGTGACAAAGAGAAGCTATAAAGGACATAAACGAAGCAGCACAACACTGGCATTGTGTGTGCATTTTGCAAACTGATGGAAAACAGTACCTTACCACTCTCCTGCCTTTTGCATTCACATGAATATTGAAAAGAAGGAGTTTTGGACAACTTTCTTTTCCTTGGTGCAAAACACTCTACAAACCTTTGTGCAACCTCTAGAACACGATAGGAGATGTTTTCTGTCCTGGCACAGTTTCTCCTTGCGAGACATAGTGAGAAAGCTTTTTCTAAGGTGTAGGTGACAAAGAGGCGGCTAAAGGACAAGAAGCGAAGCAGCACAACACTGGCATTGTGTGTGCATTTTGCAAACTGATGGAAAACAGTACCTTACCACTCTCCTGCCTTTTGCATTCACATGAATATTGAAAAGAAGGAGTTTTGGACAACTTTCTTTTCCTTGGTGCAAAACACTGTACAAACCTTTGTGCAACCTCTAGAACACGATAGGAGATGTTTTCTGTCCTGGCACAGTTTCTCCTTGCGAGACATAGTGAGAAAGCTTTTTCTAAGGTGTAGGTGACAAAGAGGCAGCTAAAGGACATAACGAAGCAGCACAACACTGGCATTGTGTGTGCATTTTGCAAACTGATGGAAAACAGTACCTTACCACTCTCCTGCCTTTTGCATTCACATGAATATTGAAAAGAAGGAGTTTTGGACAACTTTCTTTTCCTTGGTGCAAAACACTCTACAAACCTTTGTGCAACCTCTAGAACACGATAGGAGATGTTTTCTGTCCTGGCACAGTTTCTCCTTGCGAGACATAGTGAGAAAGCTTTTTCTAAGGTGTAGGTGACAAAGAGGCGCTAAAGGACATAGCGAAGCAGCACAACACTGGCATTGTGTGTGCATTTTGCAAACTGATGGAAAACAGTACCTTACCACTCTCCTGCCTTTTGCATTCACATGAATATTGAAAAAGAAGGAGTTTTTGGACAACTTTCTTTTCCTTGGTGCAAAACACTCTACAAACCTTTGTGCAACCTCTAGAACACGATAGGAGATGTTTTCTGTCCTGGCACAGTTTCTCCTTGCGAGACATAGTGAGAAAGCTTTTTCTAAGGTGTAGGTGACAAAGAGGCAGCTAAAGGGACATAGCGAAGCAGCACAACACTGGCATTGTGTGTGCATTTTGCAAACTGATGGAAAACAGTACCTTACCACTCTCCTGCCTTTTGCATTCACATGAATATTGAAAAAGAAGGAGTTTTGGACAACTTTCTTTTCCTTGGTGCAAAACACTGTACAAACCTTTGTGCAACCTCTAGAACACGATAGGAGATGTTTTCTGTCCTGGCACAGTTTCTCCTTGCGAGACATAGTGAGAAAGCTTTTTCTAAGGTGTAGGTGAAAAGAGATGCTAAAGGACATAAACGAAGCAGCACAACACTGGCATTGTGTGTGCATTTTGCAAACTGATGGAAAACAGTACCTTACCACTCTCCTGCCTTTTGCATTCACATGAATATTGAAAAGAAGGAGTTTTGGACAACTTTCTTTTCCTTGGTGCAAAACACTCTACAAACCTTTGTGCAACCTCTAGAACACGATAGGAGATGTTTTCTGTCCTGGCACAGTTTCTCCTTGCGAGACATAGTGAAAAGCTTTTTTCTAAGGTGTAGGTGACAAAGAGGCTGCTAAAGGAACAAAGCGAAGCAGCACAACACTGGCATTGTGTGTGCATTTTGCAAACTGATGGAAAACAGTACCTTACCACTCTCCTGCCTTTTGCATTCACATGAATATTGAAAAAGAAGGAGTTTTGGACAACTTTCTTTTCCTTGGTGCAAAACACTCTACAAACCTTTGTGCAACCTCTAGAACCACGATAGGAGATGTTTTCTGTCCTGGCACAGTTTCTCCTTGCCAGACATAGTGAGAAAGCTTTTTCTAAGGTGTAGGTGACAAGAGATGCTAAAGGACATAAGCGAAGCACACAACACTGGCATTGTGTGTGCATTTTGCAAACTGATGGAAAACAGTACCTTACCACTCTCCTGCCTTTTGCATTCACATGAATATTGAAAAGAAGGAGTTTTGGACAACTTTCTTTTCCTTGGTGCAAAACACTCTACAAACCTTTGTGCAACCTCTAGAACACGATAGGAGATGTTTTTCTGTCCTGGCACAGTTTCTCCTTGCGAGACATAGTGAGAAAGCTTTTTCTAAGGTGTAGGTGACAAAGAGGCAGCTAAAGGACATAAGCGAAGCAGCACAACACTGGCATTGTGTGTGCATTTTGCAAACTGATGGAAAACAGTACCTTACCACTCTCCTGCCTTTTGCATTCACATGAATATTGAAAAGGAAGGAGTTTTGGACGAGTTTCTTTTCCTTGGTGCAAAACACTGTACAAACCTTTGTGCAACCTCTAGAACACGATAGGAGATGTTTTCTGTCCTGGCACAGTTTCTCCTTGCGAGACATAGTGAGAAAGGCTTTTCTAAGGTAGTAGGTGACAAAGAGGCGCTAAAGGGACATAAGCGAAGCAGCACAACACTGGCATTGTGTGTGCATTTTGCAAACTGATGGAAAACAGTACCTTACCACTCTCCTGCCTTTTGCATTCACATGAATATTGAAAAGAAGGAGTTTTGGACAACTTTCTTTTCCTTGGTGCAAAACACTGTACAAACCTTTGTGCAACCTCTAGAACACGATAGGAGATGTTTTCTGTCCTGGCACAGTTTCTCCTTGCGAGACATAGTGAGAAAGCTTTTTCTAAGGTGTAGGTGACAAAGAGGCAGCTAAAGGACAAAAAAGAAGCAGCACAACACTGGCATTGTGTGTGCATTTTGCAAACTGATGGAAAACAGTACCTTACCACTCTCCTGCCTTTTGCATTCACATGAATATTGAAAAAGAAGGAGTTTTTGGACAACTTTCTTTTCCTTGGTGCAAAACACTGTACAAACCTTTGTGCAACCTCTAGAACACGATAGGAGATGTTTTCTGTCCTGGCACAGTTTCTCCTTGCGAGACATAGTGAAAAGGCTTTTTCTAAAGGTGTAGGTGACAAAGAGACGCTAAAAGGAAAAAGCGAAGCAGCACAACACTGGCATTGTGTGTGCATTTTGCAAACTGATGGAAAACAGTACCTTACCACTCTCCTGCCTTTTGCATTCACATGAATATTGAAAAGAAGGAGTTTTGGACAACTTTCTTTTCCTTGGTGCAAAACACTGTACAAACCTTTGTGCAACCTCTAGAACACGATAGGAGATGTTTTCTGTCCTGGCACAGTTTCTCCTTGCGAGACATAGTGAAAAGCTTTTTCTAAGGTGTAGGTGACAAAGAGGCGGCTAAAGGACATAACGAGAAGCAGCACAACACTGGCATTGTGTGTGCATTTTGCAAACTGATGGAAAACAGTACCTTACCACTCTCCTGCCTTTTGCATTCACATGAATATTGAAAAGAAGGAGTTTTGGACAACTTTCTTTTCCTTGGTGCAAAACACTCTACAAACCTTTGTGCAACCTCTAGAACACGATAGGAGATGTTTTTCTGTCCTGGCACAGTTTCTCCTTGCGAGACATAGTGAGAAAGCTTTTCTAAGGTGTAGGTGACAAAGAGGCGGCTAAAGGACATAGCGAGAGCAGCACAACACTGGCATTGTGTGTGCATTTTGCAAACTGATGGAAAACAGTACCTTACCACTCTCCTGCCTTTTGCATTCACATGAATATTGAAAAAGAAGGAGTTTTGGACAACTTTCTTTTCCTTGGTGCAAAACACTCTACAAACCTTTGTGCAACCTCTAGAACACGATAGGAGATGTTTTTCTGTCCTGGCACAGTTTCTCCTTGCCAGACATAGTGAGAAGCTTTTTCTAAGGTGTAGGTGACAAAGAGGCGCTAAAGGACAAGAAGCGAAGCAGCACAACACTGGCATTGTGTGTGCATTTTGCAAACTGATGGAAAACAGTACCTTACCACTCTCCTGCCTTTTGCATTCACATGAATATTGAAAAGGAAGGAGTTTTGGACAACTTTCTTTTCCTTGGTGCAAAACACTCTACAAACCTTTGTGCAACCTCTAGAACACGATAGGAGATGTTTTCTGTCCTGGCACAGTTTCTCCTTGCCAGACATAGTGAGAGAAAGCTTTTTCTAAGGTGTAGGTGACAAAGAGGCGCTAAAGGACAAGAAGAAGCAGCAGCAAACACTGGCATTGTGTGTGCATTTTGCAAACTGATGGAAAACAGTACCTTACCACTCTCCTGCCTTTTGCATTCACATGAATATTGAAAAGAAAGGAGTTTTTGGACAACTTTCTTTTCCTTGGTGCAAAACACTCTACAAACCTTTGTGCAACCTCTAGAACACGATAGGAGATGTTTTCTGTCCTGGCACAGTTTCTCCTTGCCAGACATAGTGAGAAGCTTTTTCTAAGGTGTAGGTGACAAAGAGGCATGAATAAAGAACAAAACAAAGCAACAACACTGGCATTGTGTGTGCATTTTGCAAACTGATGGAAAACAGTACCTTACCACTCTCCTGCCTTTTGCATTCACATGAATATTGAAAAAGAAGGAGTTTTGGACAACTTTCTTTTCCTTGGTGCAAAACACTCTGCAAACCTTTGTGCAACCTCTAAGAACACGATAGGAGATGTTTTTCTGTCCTGGCACAGTTTCTCCTTGCGAGACATAGTGAGAAAGCTTTTTTCTAAGGTGTAGGTGACAAAGAGGCTAAAAGCTAAAGAGCATGAAAGCAAAAGCACAACACTGGCATTGTGTGTGCATTTTGCAAACTGATGGAAAACAGTTACCTTACCACTCTCCTGCCTTTTGCATTCACATGAATATTGAAAAGAAGGAGTTTTTGGACAACTTTCTTTTCCTTGGTGCAAAACACTCTACAAACCTTTGTGCAACCTCTAGAACACGATAGGAGATGTTTTTCTGTCCTGGCACAGTTTCTCCTTAGCGAGACATAGTGAAGTTTTTTCTAAGGTTAGGTGACAAAAGAGGCTTAAAAGGTCAAAACAAGCAGCACAACACTGCATTGTGTGTGCATTTTGCAAACTGATGGAAAACAATTCCTTACCACTCTCCTGCCTTTTGCATTCATATGAATATTGAAAAGAAGGAGTTTTTGGACAACTTTCTTTTCCTTGGTGCAAAACACTCTACAAACCTTTGTGCAACCTCTAGAACACGATAGGAGATGTTTTTCTGTCCTGGCACAGTTTCTCCTTGCTAGTAACATAGTGAGAAAGCTTTTTCTAAGGTGTAGGTGACAAAGAGGCAGCTAAAGGACAAGAAGCGAAGCAGCACAACACTGGCATTGTGTGTGCATTTTGCAAACTGATGGAAAACAGTACCTTACCACTCTCCTGCCTTTTGCATTCACATGAATATTGAAAAGAAGGAGTTTTTGGACAACTTTCTTTTCCTTGGTGCAAAACACTCTACAAACCTTTGTGCAACCTCTAGAACACGATAGGAGATGTTTTTCTGTCCTGGCACAGTTTCTCCTTGCGAGACATAGTGAAAAGCTTTTCTAAGGTGTAGGTGACAAGAGGCGCTAAAGGACAAGAAGCGAAGCAGCACAACACTGGCATTGTGTGTGCATTTTGCAAACTGATGGAAAACAATTACCTTACCACTCTCCTGCCTTTTGCATTTCACATGAATATTGAAAAAAGAGTTTTTTGGACAACTTTCTTTTCCTTGGTGCAAAACACTCTACAAACCTTTGTGCAACCTCTAGAACAAGAGTAGGAGATGTTTTCTGTCCTGGCACAGTTTCTCCTTGCAGATATAGTGAAAGCTTTTTCTAAAGGTGTAGGTGACAAAGAGGGCATAAAGGAAAAAGCAAAGCAGCACAACACTGGCATTGTGTGTGCATTTTGCAAACTGATGGAAAACAGTACCTTACCACTCTCCTGCCTTTTGCATTCACATGAATATTGAAAAAGAAGGAGTTTTGGACAACTTTCTTTTCCTTGGTGCAAAACACTGTTACAAACCTTTGTGCAACCTCTAGAACACGATAGGAGATGTTTTCTGTCCTGGCACAGTTTCTCCTTGCCAGACATAGTGAAAGCTTTTTCTAAGGTGTTAGGTGACAAAGAGAGATGTTAAAGGACATGAGCAAAGCACAACAAACTGGCATTGTGTATTGCATTTTGCAAACTGATGGAAAACAGTACCTTACCACTCTCCTGCCTTTTGCATTCACATGAATATTGAAAAGAAGGAGTTTTGGACAACTTTCTTTTCCTTGGTTTAAAACACTGCTACAAACCTTTGTAAGCAACCTCTAGAACACGATAGGAGATGTTTTCTGTCCTGGCACAGTTTCTCGCGAGAACATAGTGAGAAAAGCTTTTTCTAAGTTTAGTGAAAAAGGCAGCTTAAAGGACATAAGCGAAGCAGCACAACACTGGCATTGTGTTGCATTTTGCAAACTGATGGAAAACAGTACCTTACCACTCTCCTGCCTTTTGCATTCACATGAATATTGAAAAAAAGGGTTTTGGACAACTTTCTTTTCCTTGGTGCAAAAACTCTACAAACCTTTGATGCAACCTCTAGAACACGATAGGAGATGTTTTTCTGTCCTGGCACAGTTTCTCCTTCAAGACATAGTGAAAAGCTTTTCTAAAAGGTGTAGGTGACAAAGTGCTAAAGGACAAAGCGAAACAGACAACACTGGCATTGTGTGTCATTTTCCAAACTGATGGAAAACATGTACCTTACCACTCTCCTGCCTTTTGCATTCACATGAATATTGAAAAGGAAGGAGTTTTGGACAACTTTCTTTTCCTTGGTGCAAAACACTCTACAAACCTTTGTGCAACCTCTAGAACACGATAGGAGATGTTTTTCTGTCCTGGCACAGTTTCTCCTTGCGAGACATAGTGAGAAGCTTTTTTCTAAGGTGTAGGTGACAAAAGAGGCAGCTAAAGGACATAGCGAAGCAGCACAACACTGGCATTGTGTGTGCATTTTGCAAACTGATGGAAAACAGTACCTTACCACTCTCCTGCCTTTTGCATTCACATGAATATTGAAAAAGAAGGAGTTTTGGACAACTTTCTTTTCCTTGGTGCAAAACACTGTACAAACCTTTGTGCAACCTCTAGAACACGATAGGAGATGTTTTCTGTCCTGGCACAGTTTCTCCTTGCGAGACATAGTGAGAAGCTTTTTCTAAGGTGTAGGTGACAAAGAGGCAGCTAAAGGACATAAGCGAAGCAGCACAACACTGGCATTGTGTGTGCATTTTGCAAACTGATGGAAAACAGTACCTTACCACTCTCCTGCCTTTTGCATTCACATGAATATTGAAAAGAAGGAGTTTTGGACAACTTTCTTTTCCTTGGTGCAAAACACTCTACAAACCTTTGTGCAACCTCTAGAACACGATAGGAGATGTTTTCTGTCCTGGCACAGTTTCTCCTTGCCAGACATAGTGAAAAAGCTTTTTCTAAGGTGTAGGTGACAAAGAGGCGCTAAAGGACATAAGCGAAAAGCAGCACAACACTGGCATTGTGTGTGCATTTTGCAAACTGATGGAAAACAGTACCTTACCACTCTCCTGCCTTTTGCATTCACATGAATATTGAAAAAGAAGGAGTTTTGGACAACTTTCTTTTCCTTGGTGCAAAACACTCTACAAACCTTTGTGCAACCTCTAGAACACGATAGGAGATGTTTTTCTGTCCTGGCACAGTTTCTCCTTGCCAGACATAGTGAGAAAGCTTTTTCTAAGGTGTAGGTGACAAAGAGGCGGCTAAAGGACATAAGCGAAGCAGCACAACACTGGCATTGTGTGTGCATTTTGCAAACTGATGGAAAACAGTACCTTACCACTCTCCTGCCTTTTGCATTCACATGAATATTGAAAAGAAGGAGTTTTGGACAACTTTCTTTTCCTTGGTGCAAAACACTCTACAAACCTTTGTGCAACCTCTAGAACACGATAGGAGATGTTTTCTGTCCTGGCACAGTTTCTCCTTGCGAGACATAGTGAGAAAGCTTTTTCTAAGGTGTAGGTGACAAAGAGGCGGCTAAAAGGACATAAACGAAGCAGCACAACACTGGCATTGTGTGTGCATTTTGCAAACTGATGGAAAACAGTACCTTACCACTCTCCTGCCTTTTGCATTCACATGAATATTGAAAAAGAAGGAGTTTTTGACAACTTTCTTTTCCTTGGTGCAAAACACTGTACAAACCTTTGTGCAACCTCTAGAACACGATAGGAGATGTTTTCTGTCCTGGCACAGTTTCTCCTTGCGAGACATAGTGAAAAAGCTTTTTCTAAGGTGTAGGTGACAAAGAGGCGCTAAAGGACATAAGCAAGCAGCACAACACTGGCATTGTGTGTGCATTTTGCAAACTGATGGAAAACAGTACCTTACCACTCTCCTGCCTTTTGCATTCACATGAATATTGAAAAGAGAAGGAGTTTTGGACAACTTTCTTTTCCTTGGTGCAAAACACTGTACAAACCTTTGTGCAACCTCTAGAACACGATAGGAGATGTTTTTCTGTCCTGGCACAGTTTCTCCTTGCCAGACATAGTGAAAAGTTTTTCTAAAGGTGTAGGTGACAAAGAGGCGCTAAAAGGACATAAGCGAAAGCAGCACAACACTGGCATTGTGTGTGCATTTTGCAAACTGATGGAAAACAGTACCTTACCACTCTCCTGCCTTTTGCATTCACATGAATATTGAAAAGGAAGGAGTTTTTGGACAACTTTCTTTTCCTTGGTGCAAAACACTCTACAAACCTTTGTGCAACCTCTAGAACACGATAGGAGATGTTTTTCTGTCCTGGCACAGTTTCTCCTTGCCAGACATAGTGAAAAGCTTTTTCTAAGGTGTAGGTGACAAAGAGGCGCTAAAGGACATAACGAAGCAGCACAACACTGGCATTGTGTGTGCATTTTGCAAACTGATGGAAAACAGTACCTTACCACTCTCCTGCCTTTTGCATTCACATGAATATTGAAAAGGAAGGAGTTTTGGACAACTTTCTTTTCCTTGGTGCAAAACACTCTACAAACCTTTGTGCAACCTCTAGAACACGATAGGAGATGTTTTCTGTCCTGGCACAGTTTCTCCTTGCCAGACATAGTGAGAAAGCTTTTTCTAAGGTGTAGGTGACAAAGAGGCGCTAAAAGGACATAAGCGAAGCAGCACAACACTGGCATTGTGTGTGCATTTTGCAAACTGATGGAAAACAGTACCTTACCACTCTCCTGCCTTTTGCATTCACATGAATATTGAAAAGAAGGAGTTTTGGACAACTTTCTTTTCCTTGGTGCAAAACACTGTACAAACCTTTGTGCAACCTCTAGAACACGATAGGAGATGTTTTCTGTCCTGGCACAGTTTCTCCTTGCGAGACATAGTGAAAAGCTTTTTCTAAGGTGTAGGTGACAAGAGGCGGCTAAAGGACATAAGCGAAAGCAGCACAACACTGGCATTGTGTGTGCATTTTGCAAACTGATGGAAAACAGTACCTTACCACTCTCCTGCCTTTTGCATTCACATGAATATTGAAAAGAAGGAGTTTTGGACAACTTTCTTTTCCTTGGTGCAAAACACTCTACAAACCTTTGTGCAACCTCTAGAACACGATAGGAGATGTTTTTCTGTCCTGGCACAGTTTCTCCTTGCCAGACATAGTGAGAAGTTTTTCTAAGGTGTAGGTGACAAAGAGGCGCTAAAAGGACATAACGAAGCAGCACAACACTGGCATTGTGTGTGCATTTTGCAAACTGATGGAAAACAGTACCTTACCACTCTCCTGCCTTTTGCATTCCACATGAATATTGAAAAGAAGGAGTTTTTGGATAACTTTCTTTTCCTTGGTGCAAAACACTGTACAAACCTTTGTGCAACCTCTAGAACACGATAGGAGATGTTTTTCTGTCCTGGCACAGTTTCTCCTTGCGAAGACATAGTGAGAAACTTTTTTCTAAGGTGTAGGTGACAAAGAGGCGCTAAAAGGAACAAAGCGAAGCAGCACAACACTGGCATTGTGTGTGCATTTTGCAAACTGATGGAAAACAGTTCCCTTACCACTCTCCTGCCTTTTGCATTCACATGAATATTGAAAAAGAAGGAGTTTTGGACAACTTTCTTTTCCTTGGTGCAAAACACTGTACAAACCTTTGTTGCAACCTCTAGAACACGATAGGAGATGTTTTCTGTCCTGGCACAGTTTCTCCTTACCGGAGACATAGTGAGAAAGCTTTTTCTAAGGTGTAGGTGACAAAGAGGCAGCTAAAGGACATAGCGAAGCAGCACAACACTGGCATTGTGTGTGCATTTTGCAAACTGATGGAAAACAGTACCTTACCACTCTCCTGCCTTTTGCATTCACATGAATATTTGAAAAAGAAGGAGTTTTTGGACAACTTTCTTTTCCTTGGTGCAAAACACTGTACAAACCTTTGTGCAACCTCTAGAACCACGATAGGAGATGTTTTTTGTCCTGGCACAGTTTCTCCTTAGCGAGACATAGTGAAAGCTTTTTCTAAGGTGTAGGTGACAAAGAGGCGCTAAAAGGACATAGCGAAGCAGCACAACACTGGCATTGTGTGTGCATTTTGCAAACTGATGGAAAACAGTTACCTTACCACTCTCCTGCCTTTTGCATTCACATGAATATTGAAAAGAAGGAGTTTTGGACAACTTTCTTTTCCTTGGTGCAAAACACTGTACAAAACCTTTGTGCAACCTCTAGAACACGATAGGAGATGTTTTCTGTCCTGGCACAGTTTCTCCTTGCCAGAGACATAGTGAGAAAGCTTTTTCTAAGTTAGTAGGTGACAAAGAGGCGCTAAAGGACAAAACGAAGCAGCACAACACTGGCATTGTGTGTGCATTTTGCAAACTGATGGAAAAACAGTACCTTACCACTCTCCTGCCTTTTGCATTCACATGAATATTGAAAAGAAGGAGTTTTGGATAACTTTCTTTTCCTTGGTGCAAAACACTGTACAAACCTTTGTGCAACCTCTAGAACACGATAGGAGATGTTTTTCTGTCCTGGCACAGTTTCTCCTTGCCAGAGACATAGTGAGAAAGCTTTTTCTAAGGTGTAGGTGACAAAGAGATGCTAAAGGACAAAAGCAACACAACACTGGCATTGTGTGTGCATTTTGCAAACTGATGGAAAACAGTACCTTACCACTCTCCTGCCTTTTGCATTCACATGAATATTGAAAAAGAAGGAGTTTTGGACAATTTTTTTTTCCTTGGTGCAAAACACTGTACAAACCTTTTTGCAACCTCTAGAACACGATAGGAGATGTTTTTCTGTCCTGGCACAGTTTCTCCTTGCCAGACATAGTGAGAAAGCTTTTTCTAAGGTGTAGGTGACAAAGAGGCGCTAAAGGACATAACGAAGCAGCACAACACTGGCATTGTGTGTGCATTTTGCAAACTGATGGAAAACAGTACCTTACCACTCTCCTGCCTTTTGCATTCACATGAATATTGAAAAGAAGGAGTTTTTGGACAACTTTCTTTTCCTTGGTGCAAAACACTGTACAAACCTTTGTGCAACCTCTAGAACACGATAGGAGATGTTTTCTGTCCTGGCACAGTTTCTCCTTGCCAGACATAGTGAGAAAGCTTTTTCTAAGGTGTAGGTGACAAAGAGGCGCTAAAGGACATAAGCGAAGCAGCACAACACTGGCATTGTGTGTGCATTTTGCAAACTGATGGAAAACAGTACCTTACCACTCTCCTGCCTTTTGCATTCACATGAATATTGAAAAAGAAGGAGTTTTGGACAACTTTCTTTTCCTTGGTGCAAAACACTGTACAAACCTTTGTGCAACCTCTAGAACACGATAGGAGATGTTTTTCTGTCCTGGCACAGTTTCTCCTTGCCAGACATAGTGAGAAAGCTTTTTCTAAGGTGTAGGTGACAAAGAGGCGGCTAAAAGGACATAAGAAAAGCAGCACAACACTGGCATTGTGTGTGCATTTTGCAAACTGATGGAAAACAGTACCTTACCACTCTCCTGCCTTTTGCATTCACATGAATATTGAAAAGAAGGAGTTTTGGACAACTTTCTTTTCCTTGGTGCAAAACACTGTACAAACCTTTGTGCAACCTCTAGAACACGATAGGAGATGTTTTCTGTCCTGGCACAGTTTCTCCTTGCGAGACATAGTGAGAAAGCTTTTTCTAAGGTGTAGGTGACAAGAGGTGCTAAAGGACAAAACGAAGCAGCACAACACTGGCATTGTGTGTGCATTTTGCAAACTGATGGAAAACAGTACCTTACCACTCTCCTGCCTTTTGCATTCACATGAATATTGAAAAGAAGGAGTTTTGGACAACTTTCTTTTCCTTGGTGCAAAACACTCTACAAACCTTTGTGCAACCTCTAGAACACGATAGGAGATGTTTTCTGTCCTGGCACAGTTTCTCCTTGCCAGACATAGTGAGAAAGCTTTTTCTAAGGTGTAGGTGACAAAGAGAGGCGCTAAAGGACATAGCGAAGCAAGCACAACACTGGCATTGTGTGTGCATTTTGCAAACTGATGGAAAACAGTACCTTACCACTCTCCTGCCTTTTGCATTCACATGAATATTGAAAAGAAGGAGTTTTGGACAACTTTCTTTTTCCTTGGTGCAAAACACTGTACAAACCTTTGTGCAACCTCTAGAACACGATAGGAGATGTTTTCTGTCCTGGCACAGTTTCTCCTTGCCAGACATAGTGAGAAAGCTTTTTCTAAGGTGTAGGTGACAAAGAGGCGCTAAAGGACATAAGCGAAGCAGCACAACACTGGCATTGTGTGTGCATTTTGCAAACTGATGGAAAACAGTACCTTACCACTCTCCTGCCTTTTGCATTCACATGAATATTGAAAAAGAAGGGTTTTGGAATAACTTTCTTTTCCTTGGTGCAAAACACTCTACAAACCTTTGTTCAACCTCTAGAACACGATAGGAGATGTTTTTCTGTCCTGGCACAGTTTCTCCTTGCGAGACATAGTGAAAGCTTTTCTAAGGTGTAGGTGACAAAGAGGCGCTAAAGGACATAAAAAGCGAAGCAATGCATTTGTGTGCATTTTGCAAACTGATGGAAAACAGTACCTTACCACTCTCCTGCCTTTTGCATTCACATGAATATTGAAAAAGAAGGGTTTTTGGACAACTTTCTTTTCCTTGGTGCAAAACACTCTACAAACCTTTGTGCAACCTCTAGAACAGGATAGGAGATGTTTTTCTGTCCTTGCACAGTTTCTCCTTGCGAGACATAGTGAGAAAAGCTTTTTCTAAGGTGTAAAGTGATGAAAAGAGGCTTCAAAGGACATAAACAGAAGCAGCTAAAAAAGAAGAAACACAACACTGGCATTGTGTGTGCATTTTGCAAACTGATGGAAAACAGTACCTTACCACTCTCCTGCCTTTTGCATTCACATGAATATTGAAAAAGGAGAGTTTTTGGACAACTTTCTTTTCCTTGGTGCAAAACACTCTACAAACCTTTGTGCAACCTCTAGAACACGATAGGAGATGTTTTCTGTCCTGGCACAGTTTCTCCTTGCCAGACATAGTGAGAGAAAGCTTTTTCTAAGGTGTAGGTGACAAAAGAGGCGGCTAAAAGGACAAAGCAAAGCAGCACACACTGGCATTGTGTGTGCATTTTGCAAACTGATGGAAAACAGTACCTTACCACTCTCCTGCCTTTTGCATTCATGAATATTGAAAGAGAAGAAGGAGGTTTTGGACAACTTTCTTTTCCTTGGTGCAAAACACTCTACAAACCTTTGTGCAACCTCTAGAACACGATAGGAGATGTTTTTCTGTCCTGGCACAGTTTCTCGCCAGACATAGTGAAAGCTTTTTCTTTTCTAAGGTGTAGGTGACAAGAGGAGCTAATAAGGACATAAGCAAGCAGCACAACACTGGCATTGTGTGTGTCATTTTGCAAACTGATGGAAAAACAGTACCTTACCACTCTCCTGCCTTTTGCATTCACATGAATATTGAAAAAAGAAGGAGTTTTGGACAACTTTCTTTTCTCTTGGTGCAAAACACTGTACAAACCTTTGTGCAACCTCTAGAACCACGATAGGAGATGTTTTTCTGTCCTGGCACAGTTTCTCCTTGCGAGACATAGTGAGAAGCTTTTTCTAAGGTGTAGGTGACAAGAGAGCGCTAAAGGACATAAGAAGCAAGCACAACACTGGCATTGTGTGTGCATTTTGCAAACTGATGGAAAACAGTACCTTACCACTCTCCTGCCTTTTGCATTCACATGAATATTGAAAAAGAAGGAGTTTTTGGACAACTTTCTTTTCTTTGGTGCAAAACACTGTACTGCAAACCTTTGTGTCAACCTCTAGAACACGATAGGAGATGTTTTTCTGTCCTGGCACAGTTTCTCCTTGCGAGACATAGTGAGAAAGCTTTTTCTAAGGTGTAGGTGACAAAGAGACGCTAAAGGACATAAACGAAGCAGCACAACACTGGCATTGTGTGTGCATTTTGCAAACTGATGGAAAACAGTACCTTACCACTCTCCTGCCTTTTGCATTCACATGAATATTGAAAAGAAGGAGTTTTGGACGAGTTTCTTTTCCTTGGTGCAAAACACTGTACAAACCTTTGTGCAACCTCTAGAACACGATAGGAGATGTTTTCTGTCCTGGCACAGTTTCTCCTTGCGAGACATAGTGAGGAAGCTTTTTCTAAGGTGTAGGTGACAAAGAGGCAGCTAAAAGGACATAGGAACAAGCACAACACTGGCATTGTTTTTGCATTTTGCAAACTGATGGAAAACAGTTACCTTACCACTCTCCTGCCTTTTGCATTCACATGAATATTGAAAAGAAGGAGTTTTGGATAACTTTCTTTTCCTTGGTGCAAAACACTCTACAAACCTTTGTGCAACCTCTAGAACACGATAGGAGATGTTTTTCTGTCCTGGCACAGTTTCTCCTTGCGAGACATAGTGAGAAAGCTTTTTCTAAAGTTGTAGGTGACAAAAAGGTTGCTAAAGGGACATAAGCGAAGCAGCACTTCACTGGCATTGTGTGTGCATTTTGCAAACTGATGGAAAACATTACCTTACCACTCTCCTGCCTTTTCACATTCACATGAATATTGAAAAAGAAGGAGTTTTGGACAACTTTCTTTTCCTTGGTGCAAAACACTCTACAAACCTTTGTGCAACCTCTAGAACACGATAGGAGATGTTTTCTGTCCTGGCACAGTTTCTCCTTGCGAGACATAGTGAGAAAGCTTTTTTCAAGGTGTAGGTGACAAAGAGGCGGCTAAAGGACATAGCGAGAAGCAGCACAACACTGGCATTGTGTGTGTCATTTTGCAAACTGATGGAAAACAGTACCTTACCACTCTCCTGCCTTTTGCATTCACATGAATATTGAAAAGAAGGAGTTTTTGGACAAGTTTCTTTTCCTTGGTGCAAAACACTCTACAAACCTTTGTGCAACCTCTAGAACACGATAGGAGATGTTTTTCTGTCCTGGCACAGTTTCTCCTTGCGAGACATAGTGAGAAAGCTTTTTCTAAGGTGTAGGTGACAAAGAGGCAGCTAAAGGACATAAGCGAAGCAGCACAACACTGGCATTGTGTGTGCATTTTGCAAACTGATGGAAAACAGTACCTTACCACTCTCCTGCCTTTTGCATTCACATGAATATTGAAAAGAAGGAGTTTTTGGACAACTTTCTTTTCCTTGGTGCAAAACACTGTACAAACCTTTGTGCAACCTCTAGAACACGATAGGAGATGTTTTTCTGTCCTGGCACAGTTTCTCCTTGCCAGACATAGTGAGAAAGCTTTTTCTAAGGTGTAGGTGACAAAGAGGCAGCTAAAGGACATGAAGCGAAGCAGCACAACACTGGCATTGTGTGTGCATTTTGCAAACTGATGGAAAACAGTTACCTTACCACTCTCCTGCCTTTTGCATTCACATGAATATTGAAAAGAAGGAGTTTTTGGACAACTTTCTTTTCCTTGGTGCAAAACACTCTACAAACCTTTGTGCAACCTCTAGAACACGATAGGAGATGTTTTTCTGTCCTGGCACAGTTTCTCCTTGCGAGACATAGTGAGAAAGTTTTTCTCTAAGGTGTAGGTGACAAAGAGGCAGCTAAAGGACATAAGCGAAGCAGCACAACACTGGCATTGTGTGTGCATTTTGCAAACTGATGGAAAACAGTACCTTACCACTCTCCTGCCTTTTGCATTCACATGAATATTGAAAAGAGAAGGAGTTTTTGGACAACTTTCTTTTCCTTGGTGCAAAACACTCTACAAACCTTTGTGCAACCTCTAGAACACGATAGGAGATGTTTTCTGTCCTGGCACAGTTTCTCCTTGCGAGACATAGTGAGAAAGCTTTTTCTAAGGTGTAGGTGACAAGATGAGGCGCTAAAGGTATTAACGAAGCAGCACAACACTGGCATTGTGTGTGCATTTTGCAAACTGATGGAAAACAGTACCTTACCACTCTCCTGCCTTTTGCATTCACATGAATATTAGAAAAGAAGGAGTTTTTGGACAACTTTCTTTTCCTTGGTGCAAAACACTGTACAAACCTTTGTGCAACCTCTAGAACACGATAGGAGATGTTTTTCTGTCCTGGCACAGTTTCTCCTTGCCAGACATAGTGAGAAAGCTTTTTCTAAGGTGTAGGTGACAAAAAGCGCTAAAGGACATGAACAGAAGCAGCACAACACTGGCATTGTGTGTGCATTTTGCAAACTGATGGAAAACAGTACCTTACCACTCTCCTGCCTTTTGCATTCACATGAATATTGAAAAGAAGGAGTTTTGGACAACTTTCTTTTTCCTTGGTGCAAAACACTGTACAAACCTTTGTGCAACCTCTAGAACACGATAGGAGATGTTTTCTGTCCTGGCACAGTTTCTCCTTGCGAGACATAGTGAGAAGCTTTTTCTAAAGGTGTAGGTGACAAAGAGGCGGCTAAAAGGACATAGCGAAGCAGCACAACACTGGCATTGTGTGTGCATTTTGCAAACTGATGGAAAACAGTACCTTACCACTCTCCTGCCTTTTGCATTCACATGAATATTGAAAAGGAAGGAGTTTTGGACAACTTTCTTTTCCTTGGTGCAAAACACTGTACAAACCTTTGTGCAACCTCTAGAACACGATAGGAGATGTTTTTCTGTCCTGGCACAGTTTCTCCTTGCGAGACATAGTGAGAAAAAGCTTTTTCTAAGGTGTAGGTGACAAAAGAGGCGCTAAAGGACATAAGCGAAGCAGCACAACACTGGCATTGTGTGTGCATTTTGCAAACTGATGGAAAACAGTACCTTACCACTCTCCTGCCTTTTGCATTCACATGAATATTGAAAAGAAGGAGTTTTGGACAACTTTCTTTTCCTTGGTGCAAAACACTGTACAAACCTTTGTGCAACCTCTAGAACACGATAGGAGATGTTTTTCTGTCCTGGCACAGTTTCTCCTTGCGAGACATAGTGAGAAGCTTTTTCTAAGGTGTAGGTGACAAGAGGCGGCTAAAGGACATAACAGAAGCAGCACAACACTGGCATTGTGTGTGCATTTTGCAAACTGATGGAAAACAGTACCTTACCACTCTCCTGCCTTTTGCATTCACATGAATATTGAAAAAGAAGGAGTTTTGGACAACTTTCTTTTCCTTGGTGCAAAACACTCTACAAACCTTTGTGCAACCTCTAGAACACGATAGGAGATGTTTTTCTGTCCTGGCACAGTTTCTCCTTGCCAGACATAGTGAGAAAGCTTTTTCTAAGGTGTAGGTGACAAAGAGGTGCTAAAGGACAAGAAGCGAAGCAGCACAACACTGGCATTGTGTGTGTCATTTTGCAAACTGATGGAAAACAGTACCTTACCACTCTCCTGCCTTTTGCATTCACATGAATATTGAAAAGAAGGAGTTTTGGACAACTTTCTTTTCCTTGGTGCAAAACACTCTACAAACCTTTGTGCAACCTCTAGAACACGATAGGAGATGTTTTTCTGTCCTGGCACAGTTTCTCCTTCGCGAGACATAGTGAGAAAGCTTTTTTCTAAGGTGTAGGTGACAAAGAGATGCTAAAAGGACATAGCGAAGCAAAACACAACACTGGCATTGTGTGTGCATTTTGCAAACTGATGGAAAACAGTACCTTACCACTCTCCTGCCTTTTGCATTCACATGAATATTGAAAAGAAGGAGTTTTTGGACAACTTTCTTTTCCTTGGTGCAAAACACTGTACAAACCTTTGTGCAACCTCTAGAACACGATAGGAGATGTTTTCTGTCCTGGCACAGTTTCTCCTTGCCAGACATAGTGAGAAAGCTTTTTCTAAGGTGTAGGTGACAAAGAGGCGGCTAAAAGGACATAAGCGAAGCAGCACAACACTGGCATTGTGTGTGCATTTTGCAAACTGATGGAAAACAGTACCTTACCACTCTCCTGCCTTTTGCATTCACATGAATATTGAAAAGAAGGAGTTTTGGACAACTTTCTTTTCCTTGGTGCAAAACACTCTACAAACCTTTGTGCAACCTCTAGAACACGATAGGAGATGTTTTTCTGTCCTGGCACAGTTTCTCCTTGCGAGACATAGTGAGAAAGCTTTTTCTAAGGTGTAGGTGACAAGAGGGCGCTAAAGGACATAAGCGAAGCAGCACAACACTGGCATTGTGTGTGCATTTTGCAAACTGATGGAAAACAGTTACCTTACCACTCTCCTGCCTTTTGCATTCACATGAATATTGAAAAGAAGGAGTTTTGGACAACTTTCTTTTCACTTGGTGCAAAACACTCTACAAACCTTTGTGCAACCTCTAGAACACGATAGGAGATGTTTTTCTGTCCTGGCACAGTTTCTCCTTGCGAGACATAGTGAAAGACTTTTCTAAGGTGTAGGTGACAAAGAGGCGCTAAAGGACATAAGAAGCAAAACAACACTGGCATTGTGTGTGCATTTTGCAAACTGATGGAAAACAGTACCTTACCACTCTCCTGCCTTTTGCATTCACATGAATATTGAAAAGAAGGAGTTTTTGGACAACTTTCTTTTCCTTGGTGCAAAACACTCTACAAACCTTTGTGCAACCTCTAGAACACGATAGGAGATGTTTCTGTCCTGGCACAGTTTCTCCTTGCGAGACATAGTGAGAAAGCTTTTTCTAAGGTGTAGGTGACAAAAAGAGACGCTAAAGGACATAACGAAGCAGCACAACACTGGCATTGTGTGTGCATTTTGCAAACTGATGGAAAACAGTTACCTTACCACTCTCCTGCCTTTTGCATTCACATGAATATTGAAAAGAAGGAGTTTTGGACAACTTTCTTTTCCTTGGTGCAAAACACTCTACAAACCTTTGTGCAACCTCTAGAACACGATAGGAGATGTTTTTCTGTCCTGGCACAGTTTCTCCTTGCGAGACATAGTGAGAAAAGTTTTTTCTAAGGTGTAGGTGACAAGAGAGGGACTAAAAGGACATAACGAAGCAGCACAACACTGGCATTGTGTGTGCATTTTGCAAACTGATGGAAAACAATTACCTTACCACTCTCCTGCCTTTTGCATTCACATGAATATTGAAAAAGAAGGAGTTTTGGACAACTTTCTTTTCCTTGGTGCAAAACACTCTACAAACCTTTGTGCAACCTCTAGAACACGATAGGAGATGTTTTCTGTCCTGGCACAGTTTCTCCTTGCGAGACATAGTGAGAAGGCTTTTTCTAAGGTGTAGGTGACAAAGAGGTGCTAAAGGACATAAGCGAAGCAGCACAACACTGGCATTGTGTGTGCATTTTGCAAACTGATGGAAAACAGTACCTTACCACTCTCCTGCCTTTTGCATTCACATGAATATTGAAAAGGAAGGAGTTTTTGGACAACTTTCTTTTCCTTGGTGCAAAACACTCTACAAACCTTTGTGCAACCTCTAGAACAGATAGGAGATGTTTTTCTGTCCTGGCACAGTTTCTCCTTGCGAGACATAGTGAAAAAAAGCTTTTTCTAAAAGGTGTAGGTGACAAAGAGGCGCTAAAAGGACATAAACGAAGCAGCACAACACTGGCATTGTGTGTGCATTTTGCAAACTGATGGAAAACAGTACCTTACCACTCTCCTGCCTTTTGCATTCACATGAATATTGAAAAGAAGGAGTTTTGGACAAGTTTCTTTTCCTTGGTGCAAAACACTCTACAAACCTTTGTGCAACCTCTAGAACACGATAGGAGATGTTTTTCTGTCCTGGCACAGTTTCTCCTTGCCAGACATAGTGAGAGAGTTTTTTCCTAAGGTGTAGGTGACAAAGAGGCGCTAAAAGACATAGCGAAGCAGCACAACACTGGCATTGTGTGTGCATTTTGCAAACTGATGGAAAACAGTACCTTACCACTCTCCTGCCTTTTGCATTCACATGAATATTGAAAAGAAGGAGTTTTGGACAACTTTCTTTTCCTTGGTGCAAAACACTCTACAAACCTTTGTGCAACCTCTAGAACACGATAGGAGATGTTTTTCTGTCCTGGCACAGTTTCTCCTTGCGAGACATAGTGAGAAGCTTTTTCTAAGGTGTAGGTGACAAAGAGATGCTAAAGGACATAAGCGAAGCAGCACAACACTGGCATTGTGTGTGCATTTTGCAAACTGATGGAAAACAGTACCTTACCACTCTCCTGCCTTTTGCATTCACATGAATATTGAAAAGAAGGAGTTTTTGGACAACTTTCTTTTCCTTGGTGCAAAACACTCTACAAACCTTTGTGCAACCTCTAGAACACGATAGGAGATGTTTTCTGTCCTGGCACAGTTTCTCCTTGCGAGACATAGTGAGAAAGCTTTTTCTAAAGGTGTAGGTGACAAAGAGGCGCTATAAAGGACATAAGCGAAGCAGCACAACACTGGCATTGTGTGTGCATTTTGCAAACTGATGGAAAACAGTACCTTACCACTCTCCTGCCTTTTGCATTCACATGAATATTGAAAAGAAGGAGTTTTTGGACAACTTTCTTTTCCTTGGTGCAAAACACTCTACAAACCTTTGTGCAACCTCTAGAACACGATAGGAGATGTTTTTCTGTCCTGGCACAGTTTCTCCTTGCGAGACATAGTGAGAAAGCTTTTTCTAAGGTGTAGGTGACAAAGAGGCGGCTAAAGGACATAAGCGAAGCAGCACAACACTGGCATTGTGTGTGCATTTTGCAAACTGATGGAAAACAGTACCTTACCACTCTCCTGCCTTTTGCATTCACATGAATATTGAAAAGAAGGAGTTTTTGGACAACTTTCTTTTCCTTGGTGCAAAACACTCTACAAACCTTTGTGCAACCTCTAGAACACGATAGGAGATGTTTTTCTGTCCTGGCACAGTTTCTCCTTGCGAGACATAATTGAAAGAAGCTTTTTCTAAGGTGTAGGTGACAAAGAGGCAGCTAAAGGACAAGAAGCGAAGCAGCACAACACTGGCATTGTGTGTGCATTTTGCAAACTGATGGAAAACAGTTACCTTACCACTCTCCTGCCTTTTGCATTCACATGAATATTGAAAAAGAAGGAGTTTTTGGATAACTTTCTTTTCCTTGGTGCAAAACACTCTACAAACCTTTGTTGCAACCTCTAGAACACGATAGGAGATGTTTTTCTGTCCTGGCACAGTTTCTCCTTGCGAGACATAGTGAGAAAGCTTTTTCTAAGGTTGTAGGTGACAAAGAGGCAGCTAAAGGACATAGCGAAAGCAGCACAACACTGGCATTGTGTGTGCATTTTGCAAACTGATGGAAAACAGTACCTTACCACTCTCCTGCCTTTTGCATTCACATGAATATTGAAAAAGAAGGAGTTTTGGACAACTTTCTTTTCCTTGGTGCAAAACACTGTACAAACCTTTGTGCAACCTCTAGAACACGATAGGAGATGTTTTCTGTCCTGGCACAGTTTCTCCTTGCGAGACATAGTGAGAAAAGCTTTTTTCTAAGGTGTAGGTGACAAGGAGGCAGCTAAAAGGACATAAGCGAAGCAGCACAACACTGGCATTGTGTGTGCATTTTGCAAACTGATGGAAAACAGTACCTTACCACTCTCCTGCCTTTTGCATTCACATGAATATTGAAAAGAAGGAGTTTTTGGACAAGTTTCTTTTTCCTTGAGTGCAAAACACTCTACAAACCTTTGTGCAACCTCTAGAACACGATAGGAGATGTTTTTCTGTCCTGGCACAGTTTCTCCTTGCCGAGACATAGTGAGAAGCTTTTTCTAAGGTGTAGGTGACAAAGAGGCGGCTAAAGGACATAACAGAAGCAGCACAACACTGGCATTGTGTGTGCATTTTGCAAACTGATGGAAAACAGTACCTTACCACTCTCCTGCCTTTTGCATTCACATGAATATTGAAAAGAAGGAGTTTTTGGACAAGTTTCTTTTCCTTGGTGCAAAACACTCTACAAACCTTTGTGCAACCTCTAGAACCACGATAGGAGATGTTTTTCTGTCCTGGCACAGTTTCTCCTTCGCGAGACATAGTGAGAAAGCTTTTTCTAAGTTGTAGGTGACAAAGAGGCGCTAAAAGGACATAACGAAGCAGCACAACACTGGCATTGTGTGTGCATTTTGCAAACTGATGGAAAACAGTACCTTACCACTCTCCTGCCTTTTGCATTCACATGAATATTGAAAAAGAAGGAGTTTTGGACAACTTTCTTTTCCTTGGTGCAAAACACTCTACAAACCCTTTGTGCAACCTCTAGGAACACGATAGGAGATGTTTTTCTGTCCTGGCACAGTTTCTCCTTGCGAGACATAGTGAGAAAGCTTTTTCTAAGGTGTAGGTGACAAAGAGGCGCTAAAAGGACATAAAGGAAGCAGCACAACACTGGCATTGTGTGTGCATTTTGCAAACTGATGGAAAACAGTACCTTACCACTCTCCTGCCTTTTGCATTCACATGAATATTGAAAAGGAAGGAGTTTTTGGACAACTTTCTTTTCCTTGGTGCAAAACACTGTACAAACCTTTGTGCAACCTCTAGAACACGATAGGAGATGTTTTTCTGTCCTGGCACAGTTTCTCCTTGCGAGACATAGTGAGAAAAGCTTTTTCTAAGGTGTAGGTGACAAGGAGACGCTAAAGGACATAAACGAAGCAGCACAACACTGGCATTGTGTGTGCATTTTGCAAACTGATGGAAAACAGTACCTTACCACTCTCCTGCCTTTTGCATTCACATGAATATTGAAAAGAAGGAGTTTTTGGACAACTTTCTTTTCCTTGGTGCAAAACACTGTACAAACCTTTGTGCAACCTCTAGAACACGATAGGAGATGTTTTTCTGTCCTGGCACAGTTTCTCCTTGCCAGACATAGTGAAAGACTTTTTCTAAAGGTGTAGGTGAAACTAAAGGCAAAGAAGCGAAGCAGCAAACCTGGCATTTTGTGCATTTCAAAGTGATGAAAACAGTACCTTACCACTTCCTGCCTTTTGCATTCTGAATATTGAAAAGAAGGTGTTTTGGACTTTCTTTTCCTTGGTGCAAAACACTGTGCAAATTTGTGCAACCTCTAGACACGTTAGGAGATGTTTTTCTGTCCTGGCACAGTTTCTCGTTACAAGACATAGTGAAAAGCTTTTCTAAGTTTAATGAGTGACAAAGAGGCGCTATAAGGGACAAAGCGAAGCAGCACAACACTGGCATTGTGTGTGCATTTTGCAAACTGATGGAAAACAGTACCTTACCACTCTCCTGCCTTTTGCATTCACATGAATATTGAAAAGAGAAGGAGTTTTTGGACAAGTTTCTTTTTTCCTTGGTGCAAAACACTCTACAAACCTTTATGTGCAACCTCTAGAACACGATAGGAGATGTTTTCTGTCCTGGCACAGTTTCTCCTTGCCAGAACATAGTGAGAAAGCTTTTTCTAAGGTGTAGGTGACAAAGAGGCAGCTAAAGGACAAAGCGAAGCAGCACAACACTGGCATTGTGTGTGCATTTTGCAAACTGATGGAAAACAGTACCTTACCACTCTCCTGCCTTTTGCATTCACATGAATATTGAAAAGAAGGAGTTTTTGGACAACTTTCTTTTCCTTGGTGCAAAACCCCTGTACAAACCTTTGTGCAACCTCTAGAACACGATAGGAGATGTTTTTCTGTCCTGGCACAGTTTCTCCTTGCGAGACATAGTGAGAAAAGCTTTTTCTAAGGTGTAGGTGACAAAGAGATGCTAAAAGGACATAACAAAGCAGCACAACACTGGCATTGTGTGTGCATTTTGCAAACTGATGGAAAACAGTACCTTACCACTCTCCTGCCTTTTGCATTCACATGAATATTGAAAAGAGAAGGAGTTTTGGACAACTTTCTTTTCCTTGGTGCAAAACACTCTACAAACCTTTGTGCAACCTCTAGAACACGATAGGAGATGTTTTTCTGTCCTGGCACAGTTTCTCCTTGCCAGAGACATAGTGAAAAGCTTTTTCTAAGGTGTAGGTGACAAAGAGGCGGCTAAAGGACATAGCGAAGCAGCACAACACTGGCATTGTGTGTGCATTTTGCAAACTGATGGAAAACAGTACCTTACCACTCTCCTGCCTTTTGCATTCACATGAATATTGAAAAGAAGGAGTTTTGGACAACTTTCTTTTCCTTGGTGCAAAACACTGTACAAACCTTTGTGCAACCTCTAGAACACGATAGGAGATGTTTTCTGTCCTGGCACAGTTTCTCCTTGCGAGACATAGTGAAAGCTTTTTCTAAGGTGTAGGTGACAAAGAGGCGGCTAAAAGGACATAACGAAGCAGCACAACACTGGCATTGTGTGTGCATTTTGCAAACTGATGGAAAACAGTACCTTACCACTCTCCTGCCTTTTGCATTCACATGAATATTGAAAAGGAAGGAGTTTTGGACAACTTTCTTTTCCTTGGTGCAAAACACTGTACAAACCTTTGTGCAACCTCTAGAACACGATAGGAGATGTTTTCTGTCCTGGCACAGTTTCTCCTTGCGAGACATAGTGAGAAAGCTTTTTTCTAAGGTGTAGGTGACAAGAAGGCAGCTAAAGGAGCCATGAACAGAAGCAGCACAACACTGGCATTGTGTGTGTCATTTTGCAAACTGATGGAAAACAGTACCTTACCACTCTCCTGCCTTTTGCATTCACATGAATATTGAAAAGAGAAGGAGTTTTTGGACAACTTTCTTTTCCTTGGTGCAAAACACTGTACAAACCTTTGTGCAACCTCTAGAACACGATAGGAGATGTTTTCTGTCCTGGCACAGTTTCTCCTTTGCGAGACATAGTGAGAAAGCTTTTTCTAAGGTGTAGGTGACAAAGAGGCGCTAAAAGGACATAGCGAAGCAGCACAACACTGGCATTGTGTGTGCATTTTGCAAACTGATGGAAAACAGTACCTTACCACTCTCCTGCCTTTTGCATTCACATGAATATTGAAAAGAAGGAGTTTTGGACAACTTTCTTTTCCTTGGTGCAAAACACTGTACAAACCTTTGTGCAACCTCTAGAACACGATAGGAGATGTTTTCTGTCCTGGCACAGTTTCTCCTTGCCAGACATAGTGAGAAAGCTTTTTCTAAGGTGTAGGTGACAAAGAGGCGGCTAAAGGACATAAAGCGAAGCAGCACAACACTGGCATTGTGTGTGCATTTTGCAAACTGATGGAAAACAGTACCTTACCACTCTCCTGCCTTTTGCATTCACATGAATATTGAAAAAGAAGGAGTTTTGGACAACTTTCTTTTCCTTGGTGCAAAACACTGTACAAACCTTTGTGCAACCTCTAGAACACGATAGGAGATGTTTTCTGTCCTGGCACAGTTTCTCCTTGCGAGACATAGTGAGAAAGCTTTTTCTAAGGTGTAGGTGACAAGAGGCAGCTAAAGGACATAACGAAGCAGCACAACACTGGCATTGTGTGTGCATTTTGCAAACTGATGGAAAACAGTACCTTACCACTCTCCTGCCTTTTGCATTCACATGAATATTGAAAAGAAGGAGTTTTGGACAACTTTCTTTTCCTTGGTGCAAAACACTGTACAAACCTTTGTGCAACCTCTAGAACACGATAGGAGATGTTTTTCTGTCCTGGCACAGTTTCTCCTTGCGAGACATAGTGAGAAAGCTTTTTCTAAGGTGTAGGTGACAAAGAGGCAGCTAAAGGACATGAAGCGAAGCAGCACAACACTGGCATTGTGTGTGCATTTTGCAAACTGATGGAAAACAGTACCTTACCACTCTCCTGCCTTTTGCATTCACATGAATATTGAAAAGAAAGGAGTTTTTGGACAACTTTCTTTTCCTTGGTGCAAAACACTGTACAAACCTTTGTGCAACCTCTAGAACACGATGGAGATGTTTTTGTCCTGCAAGTTTTTGGATGTTTTTGTCCTGGCACAGTTTCTCCTTGCAGACATAGTGAGAAAGCTTTTTCTAAGGTGTAGGTGACAAAGAGGCGCTAAAGGACATAAACGAAGCAGCACAACACTGGCATTGTGTGTGCATTTTGCAAACTGATGGAAAACAGTACCTTACCACTCTCCTGCCTTTTGCATTCACATGAATATTGAAAAGAAGGAGTTTTGGACAACTTTCTTTTCCTTGGTGCAAAACACTGTACAAACCTTTGTGCAACCTCTAGAACACGATAGGAGATGTTTTCTGTCCTGGCACAGTTTCTCCTTGCGAGACATAGTGAGAAAGCTTTTTCTAAGGTGTAGGTGACAAAGAGGCGCTAAAGGACATAAGCGAAGCAGCACAACACTGGCATTGTGTGTGCATTTTGCAAACTGATGGAAAACAGTACCTTACCACTCTCCTGCCTTTTGCATTCACATGAATATTGAAAAGAAGGAGTTTTGGACAACTTTCTTTTCCTTGGTGCAAAACACTGTACAAACCTTTGTGCAACCTCTAGAACACGATAGGAGATGTTTTCTGTCCTGGCACAGTTTCTCCTTGCGAGACATAGTGAGAAAGCTTTTTCTAAGGTGTAGGTGACAAAGAGGCGGCTAAAGGACATAACGAAGCAGCACAACACTGGCATTGTGTGTGCATTTTGCAAACTGATGGAAAACAGTACCTTACCACTCTCCTGCCTTTTGCATTCACATGAATATTGAAAAGAAGGAGTTTTGGACAACTTTCTTTTCCTTGGTGCAAAACACTGTACAAACCTTTGTGCAACCTCTAGAACACGATAGGAGATGTTTTCTGTCCTGGCACAGTTTCTCCTTGCCAGACATAGTGAGAAAGCTTTTTCTAAGGTGTAGGTGACAAAGAGGCGGCTAAAGGACATAACGAAGCAGCACAACACTGGCATTGTGTGTGCATTTTGCAAACTGATGGAAAACAGTACCTTACCACTCTCCTGCCTTTTGCATTCACATGAATATTGAAAAGAAGGAGTTTTGGACAACTTTCTTTTCCTTGGTGCAAAACACTCTACAAACCTTTGTGCAACCTCTAGAACACGATAGGAGATGTTTTCTGTCCTGGCACAGTTTCTCCTTGCCAGACATAGTGAGAAAGCTTTTTCTAAGGTGTAGGTGACAAAGAGGCGCTAAAAGGACATAACGAAGCAGCACAACACTGGCATTGTGTGTGCATTTTGCAAACTGATGGAAAACAGTACCTTACCACTCTCCTGCCTTTTGCATTCACATGAATATTGAAAAAGAAGGAGTTTTGGACAACTTTCTTTTCCTTGGTGCAAAACACTCTACAAACCTTTGTGCAACCTCTAGAACACGATAGGAGATGTTTTCTGTCCTGGCACAGTTTCTCCTTGCGAGACATAGTGAGAAAGCTTTTTCTAAAGGTGTAGGTGACAAAGAGGCGCTAAAGGACATAAGCGAAGCAGCACAACACTGGCATTGTGTGTGCATTTTGCAAACTGATGGAAAACAGTACCTTACCACTCTCCTGCCTTTTGCATTCACATGAATATTGAAAAGAAGGAGTTTTGGACAACTTTCTTTTCCTTGGTGCAAAACACTGTACAAACCTTTGTGCAACCTCTAGAACACGATAGGAGATGTTTTTCTGTCCTGGCACAGTTTCTCCTTGCCAGACATAGTGAGAAAGCTTTTTCTAAGGTGTAGGTGACAAGAGAGGCAGCTAAAGGACATAAGCGAAGCAGCACAACACTGGCATTGTGTGTGCATTTTGCAAACTGATGGAAAACAGTACCTTACCACTCTCCTGCCTTTTGCATTCACATGAATATTGAAAAGAAGGAGTTTTGGACAACTTTCTTTTCCTTGGTGCAAAACACTGTACAAACCTTTGTGCAACCTCTAGAACACGATAGGAGATGTTTTTCTGTCCTGGCACAGTTTCTCCTTGCGAGACATAGTGAGAAAGCTTTTTCTAAGGTGTAGGTGACAAAGAGGCGCTAAAGGACATAAGCGAAGCAGCACAACACTGGCATTGTGTGTGCATTTTGCAAACTGATGGAAAACAGTACCTTACCACTCTCCTGCCTTTTGCATTCACATGAATATTGAAAAGAAGGAGTTTTGGACAACTTTCTTTTCCTTGGTGCAAAACACTGTACAAACCTTTGTGCAACCTCTAGAACACGATAGGAGATGTTTTCTGTCCTGGCACAGTTTCTCCTTGCCAGACATAGTGAGAAAGCTTTTTCTAAGGTGTAGGTGACAAAAGAGGCGCTAAAGGACATAGCGAAGCAGCACAACACTGGCATTGTGTGTGCATTTTGCAAACTGATGGAAAACAGTACCTTACCACTCTCCTGCCTTTTGCATTCACATGAATATTGAAAAGAAGGAGTTTTGGACAACTTTCTTTTCCTTGGTGCAAAACACTGTACAAACCTTTGTGCAACCTCTAGAACACGATAGGAGATGTTTTCTGTCCTGGCACAGTTTCTCCTTGCGAGACATAGTGAGAAAGCTTTTTCTAAGGTGTAGGTGACAAGAGGCGGCTAAAAGGACATAAACGAAGCAGCACAACACTGGCATTGTGTGTGCATTTTGCAAACTGATGGAAAACAGTACCTTACCACTCTCCTGCCTTTTGCATTCACATGAATATTGAAAAGAAGGAGTTTTGGACAACTTTCTTTTCCTTGGTGCAAAACACTGTACAAACCTTTGTGCAACCTCTAGAACACGATAGGAGATGTTTTTCTGTCCTGGCACAGTTTCTCCTTGCCAGACATAGTGAGACGTTTTTCTAAGGTGTAGGTGACAAAGAGAGGAAGCTAAAGGATATAAGCGAAGCAAGCACAACACTGGCATTGTGTGTGCATTTTGCAAACTGATGGAAAACAGTACCTTACCACTCTCCTGCCTTTTGCATTCACATGAATATTGAAAAGAAGGAGTTTTGGACAACTTTCTTTTCCTTGGTGCAAAACACTGTACAAACCTTTGTGCAACCTCTAGAACACGATAGGAGATGTTTTCTGTCCTGGCACAGTTTCTCCTTGCGAGACATAGTGAGAAGCTTTTTCTAAGGTGTAGGTGACAAGAGGCGCTAAAGGACATAAGCGAAGCAGCACAACACTGGCATTGTGTGTGCATTTTGCAAACTGATGGAAAACAGTACCTTACCACTCTCCTGCCTTTTGCATTCACATGAATATTGAAAAGAAGGAGTTTTGGACAACTTTCTTTTCCTTGGTGCAAAACACTGTACAAACCTTTGTGCAACCTCTAGAACACGATAGGAGATGTTTTCTGTCCTGGCACAGTTTCTCCTTGCCAGACATAGTGAGAAAGCTTTTTCTAAGGTGTAGGTGACAAAGAGGCGGCTAAAAGGACATAAGCGAAGCAGCACAACACTGGCATTGTGTGTGCATTTTGCAAACTGATGGAAAACAGTACCTTACCACTCTCCTGCCTTTTGCATTCACATGAATATTGAAAAGAAGGAGTTTTGGACAACTTTCTTTTCCTTGGTGCAAAACACTCTACAAACCTTTGTGCAACCTCTAGAACACGATAGGAGATGTTTTCTGTCCTGGCACAGTTTCTCCTTGCCAGACATAGTGAGAAGCTTTTTCTAAGGTGTAGGTGACAAAGAGGCGCTAAAGGACATAAACGAAGCAGCACAACACTGGCATTGTGTGTGCATTTTGCAAACTGATGGAAAACAGTACCTTACCACTCTCCTGCCTTTTGCATTCACATGAATATTGAAAAGAAGGAGTTTTGGACAACTTTCTTTTCCTTGGTGCAAAACACTGTACAAACCTTTGTGCAACCTCTAGAACACGATAGGAGATGTTTTCTGTCCTGGCACAGTTTCTCCTTGCCAGACATAGTGAGAAAGCTTTTTCTAAGGTGTAGGTGACAAAGAGGCAGCTAAAGGACATAACGAAGCAGCACAACACTGGCATTGTGTGTGCATTTTGCAAACTGATGGAAAACAGTACCTTACCACTCTCCTGCCTTTTGCATTCACATGAATATTGAAAAGAAGGAGTTTTGGACAACTTTCTTTTCCTTGGTGCAAAACACTGTACAAACCTTTGTGCAACCTCTAGAACACGATAGGAGATGTTTTCTGTCCTGGCACAGTTTCTCCTTGCCAGACATAGTGAGAAAGCTTTTTCTAAGGTGTAGGTGACAAAGAGGCGCTAAAGGACATAACGAAGCAGCACAACACTGGCATTGTGTGTGCATTTTGCAAACTGATGGAAAACAGTACCTTACCACTCTCCTGCCTTTTGCATTCACATGAATATTGAAAAGAAGGAGTTTTGGACAACTTTCTTTTCCTTGGTGCAAAACACTCTACAAACCTTTGTGCAACCTCTAGAACACGATAGGAGATGTTTTTCTGTCCTGGCACAGTTTCTCCTTGCCAGACATAGTGAAAAGCTTTTTCTAAGGTGTAGGTGACAAAGAGGCGCTAAAGGACATAGCGAAGCAGCACAACACTGGCATTGTGTGTGCATTTTGCAAACTGATGGAAAACAGTACCTTACCACTCTCCTGCCTTTTGCATTCACATGAATATTGAAAAGGAAGGAGTTTTGGACAACTTTCTTTTCCTTGGTGCAAAACACTCTACAAACCTTTGTGCAACCTCTAGAACACGATAGGAGATGTTTTCTGTCCTGGCACAGTTTCTCCTTGCGAGACATAGTGAAAAGCTTTTTCTAAAGGTGTAGGTGACAAAGAGTTTTTTTTTTTATTTTTTAGATATGCTTTTCTAAGTGTAGGTGAAGAGACGCTAAAGGACAAAACGAAGCAGCACAACACTGGCATTGTGTGTGCATTTTGCAAACTGATGGAAAACAGTACCTTACCACTCTCCTGCCTTTTGCATTCACATGAATATTGAAAAAGAAGGAGTTTTGGACAACTTTCTTTTCCTTGGTGCAAAACACTGTACAAACCTTTGTGCAACCTCTAGAACACGATAGGAGATGTTTTCTGTCCTGGCACAGTTTCTCCTTGCGAGACATAGTGAGAAAGCTTTTTCTAAGGTGTAGGTGACAAAGAGACGCTAAAGGACATAAAGCGAAGCAGCACAACACTGGCATTGTGTGTGCATTTTGCAAACTGATGGAAAACAGTACCTTACCACTCTCCTGCCTTTTGCATTCACATGAATATTGAAAAGAAGGAGTTTTGGACAACTTTCTTTTCCTTGGTGCAAAACACTGTACAAACCTTTGTGCAACCTCTAGAACCACGATAGGAGATGTTTTTCTGTCCTGGCACAGTTTCTCCTTGCGAGACATAGTGAGAAAGCTTTTTCTAAGGTGTAGGTGACAAAGAGGCGCTAAAGGACATAAGCGAAGCAGCACAACACTGGCATTGTGTGTGCATTTTGCAAACTGATGGAAAACAGTACCTTACCACTCTCCTGCCTTTTGCATTCACATGAATATTGAAAAGAAGGAGTTTTGGACAACTTTCTTTTCCTTGGTGCAAAACACTCTACAAACCTTTGTGCAACCTCTAGAACACGATAGGAGATGTTTTTCTGTCCTGGCACAGTTTCTCCTTGCCAGACATAGTGAGAAAGCTTTTTCTAAGGTGTAGGTGACAAAGAGGCAGCTAAAGGACATAACGAAGCAGCACAACACTGGCATTGTGTGTGCATTTTGCAAACTGATGGAAAACAGTACCTTACCACTCTCCTGCCTTTTGCATTCACATGAATATTGAAAAAGAAGGAGTTTTGGACAACTTTCTTTTCCTTGGTGCAAAACACTGTACAAACCTTTGTGCAACCTCTAGAACACGATAGGAGATGTTTTTCTGTCCTGGCACAGTTTCTCCTTGCGAGACATAGTGAGAAAGCTTTTTCTAAGGTGTAGGTGACAAAGAGGCTGCTAAAGGACAAAAGCGAAGGCAGCACAACACTGGCATTGTGTGTGCATTTTGCAAACTGATGGAAAACTGTACCTTACCACTCTCCTGCCTTTTGCATTCACATGAATATTGAAAAGAAGGAGTTTTTGGACAACTTTCTTTTCCTTGGTGCAAAACACTGTACAAACCTTTGTGCAACCTCTAGAACACGATAGGAGATGTTTTCTGTCCTGGCACAGTTTCTCCTTGCCAGACATAGTGAGAAAGCTTTTTCTAAGGTGTAGGTGACAAGAGGCTGCTAAAAGGACATAAGCGAAGCAGCACAACACTGGCATTGTGTGTGCATTTTGCAAACTGATGGAAAACAGTTACCTTACCACTCTCCTGCCTTTTGCATTCACATGAATATTGAAAAGAAGGAGTTTTGGACAACTTTCTTTTCCTTGGTGCAAAACACTGTACAAACCTTTGTGCAACCTCTAGAACACGATAGGAGATGTTTTCTGTCCTGGCACAGTTTCTCCTTGCCAGACATAGTGAGAAGCTTTTTCTAAGGTGTAGGTGACAAAGAGGCGGCTAAAGGACATAAGTAAGCAGCACAACACTGGCATTGTGTGTGCATTTTGCAAACTGATGGAAAACAGTACCTTACCACTCTCCTGCCTTTTGCATTCACATGAATATTGAAAAGAAGGAGTTTTGGACAACTTTCTTTTCCTTGGTGCAAAACACTCTACAAACCTTTGTGCAACCTCTAGAACACGATAGGAGATGTTTTTCTGTCCTGGCACAGTTTCTCCTTGCGAGACATAGTAGAAAGCTTTTTCTAAGGTGTAGGTGACAAAGAGGCAGCTAAAGGACATAACGAAGCAGCACAACACTGGCATTGTGTGTGCATTTTGCAAACTGATGGAAAACAGTTCCTTACCACTCTCCTGCCTTTTGCATTCACATGAATATTGAAAAGAAGGAGTTTTGGACAACTTTCTTTTCCTTGGTGCAAAACACTGTACAAACCTTTGTGCAACCTCTAGAACACGATAGGAGATGTTTTTCTGTCCTGGCACAGTTTCTCCTTGCGAGACATAGTGAGAAAGCTTTTTCTAAGGTGTAGGTGACAAAGAGGCATCTAAAGGACAAAGCGAAGCAGCACAACACTGGCATTGTGTGTGCATTTTGCAAACTGATGGAAAACAGTACCTTACCACTCTCCTGCCTTTTGCATTCACATGAATATTGAAAAGAAGGAGTTTTGGACAACTTTCTTTTCCTTGGTGCAAAACACTCTACAAACCTTTGTGCAACCTCTAGAACACGATAGGAGATGTTTTCTGTCCTGGCACAGTTTCTCCTTAAGCAAGGAGACATAGTGTGAAAAGCTTTTTCTAAGGTGTAGGTGACAAAAGAGGCGTATAAGGACATAAGAAGCAGCACAACACTGGCATTGTGTGTGCATTTTGCAAACTGATGGAAAACAGTACCTTACCACTCTCCTGCCTTTTGCATTCACATGAATATTGAAAAGAAGGAGTTTTGGACAACTTTCTTTTCCTTGGTGCAAAACACTCTACAAACCTTTGTGCAACCTCTAGAACACGATAGGAGATGTTTTCTGTCCTGGCACAGTTTCTCCTTGCGAGACATAGTGAGAAGCTTTTTCTAAGGTGTAGGTGACAAGAGGCGGCTAAAAGACAAAGCGAAGCAGCACAACACTGGCATTGTGTGTGCATTTTGCAAACTGATGGAAAACAGTACCTTACCACTCTCCTGCCTTTTGCATTCACAATGAATATTGAAAAAGAAGGAGTTTTGGACAACTTTCTTTTCCTTGGTGCAAAACACTCTACAAACCTTTGTGCAACCTCTAGAACACGATAGGAGATGTTTTCTGTCCTGGCACAGTTTCTCCTGTACGAGACATAGTGAGAGCGCTTTTCTAAGGTGTAGGTGACAAGAGGAAACTTAAAAGGACAAAACAGAAGCAGCACAACACTGGCATTTTGTGTGCATTTTGCAAACTGATGGAAAACAGTACCTTACCACTCTCCTGCCTTTTGCATTCACATGAATATTGAAAAGAAGGAGTTTTGGACAACTTTCTTTTCCTTGGTGCAAAACACTGTACAAACCTTTGTGCCACCTCTAGAACACGATAGGAGATGTTTTCTGTCCTGGCACAGTTTCTCCTTGCGAGACATAGTGGGAAAGCTTTTTCTAAAAGGTGTAGGTGACAAAGAGGCGGCTAAAAGGAAATAAGCGAAGCAGCACAACACTGGCATTGTGTGTGCATTTTGCAAACTGATGGAAAACAGTACCTTACCACTCTCCTGCCTTTTGCATTCACATGAATATTGAAAAAGAAGGAGTTTTGGACAACTTTCTTTTCCTTGGTGCAAAACACTGTACAAACCTTTGTGCAACCTCTAGAACACGATAGGAGATGTTTTCTGTCCTGGCACAGTTTCTCCTTGCCAGACATAGTGAAAAGCTTTTTCTAAGGTGTAGGTGACAAGGAGACGGCTAAAGGACATAACAAAGCAGCACAACACTGGCATTGTGTGTGCATTTTGCAAACTGATGGAAAACAGTACCTTACCACTCTCCTGCCTTTTGCATTCACATGAATATTGAAAAGAAGGAGTTTTGGACAACTTTCTTTTCCTTGGTGCAAAACACTGTACAAACCTTTGTGCAACCTCTAGAACACGATAGGAGATGTTTTCTGTCCTGGCACAGTTTC
>NW_022148577.1:0-16701 GCF_901933205.1 Camarhynchus parvulus | reverse complement strand
AAGGAATGTCTCTGCTTCCCCAGCATTCTCAAAGGAGAACTGGACCTCCACGTCCCCAGGGGAGTTGTTGAGGATGGTTAGATTCTCCGAGTTGCCGGGACAGTTCTGGGCCTTGTACCTGTCCACAAAAGGGGAAAAGGCTGCAGAGGAGACTGTTGCCTTTGCCACACACCAAGGAGAGCACCGTGTGCACCCGAGGAAGCAGTGCTGGAAGACCCTGCTCTAACAAACAAGTGAGGGAAATGGATCCCAGTCAGGGGCATGGGCATGTGCTCATCCCTGCCTTACTCTGATGCCTTCCCCTGGACTTGGTGCCTCCAGCCCAGAAGCCTGATGATGCTCAGGCCACTTCAAGAGCTTTTAATACAATGTAAATTCAAAGGTGCCTAGAAAAATAACAGTACACCAGGCACATGGGTTCTTTCCCCTTCTTTCTTGGGGTGCCTTCCCTGCAGGGTATAAAGAAAGGCTTTTGGAAAAAGAGTTTAGCTAATTTCTTTCATAAAAGGTCATGAAACTGCTTTGGATTTCATGGGTTAGCTCAAAGTCTGAGAAAGAAATATAAAGCATCAATTCCCAAGAGGAATGCAAAAAAGATAACAAATGACCCTTCTCTCAGGTGTGGAAATGACTTTGGAGTGAAAGGGTTAAAGAGGCAAACAGAAATCCCAGACCATCCATCAACCTGGCTAAAGATTGTCTGTTTTTTTATTTTGATTTCATTTCCTTGGGTTGTCAAAACAGACCTAGCCCTCCAGAGCTCCTATGGAGACAAGAACTTAATATTAAATATTATTTTTTAAAAAGTGACAGTAAAAGTAGAAATACACAATAGCTTCAATGACAATGTGTTTAGGCAGATTTTATCCAGCAGTGAGCATGCAATGTCATTACAGGAAAATGTAATTCCTGCTGTGTGTTCCCCAACACCCATTGGCAGGTCAATAATAAAATCTTATTAATAATTACAGATTAATGAAAGGTTTACAAAACCATCTACAGAATAATTGCTTGATCAGGCTACCTGCAGAGCTCAAAGCACTTCAAAAACCACCATAAAGTTCATTTCCTAAGGGGTGAAGCTGAGATGTGGGGGGGGGACAAAAGTTGCCCCCCAAGTCACCTTTGGACTGGCAGCAGCACGTGGCTCTGGCCACCAAGGCGGCCACCAAGGCACCCACTGGGTAGGCAGAGCAGCTCCTGCAAGGCTCATTTGCCTCTTATCTGCTCAAGTTCACACATCTGTGGTCCTTCAAACCCATGTGTCTTCAAACCCATGTGTCTCTGGTCCTTCAAACCCAGGACAGTGCTGCCCTGGATTGTGCCACCAGGACAGCCTGTCTCTCCAAGCATGTCCAGAAAAGGACAAGGCCCAGCAGGGAGCACATACCACTCTCTTGATTTCCCACACAGCAGCGGTCCAAAGTGGAATTGCTTTGTGCTCTCAACATATTCCTTGAAGATGATTTCATCTTCCTTCATGGTTTTCCTCCAGTGTGGAAACACCACCCTGGGCAGAGAAAGTGGGGAAGGAGGAGCTATGAGATGCTCCAAGTAGGAAATGTAGTCAGAAAGCCATAACCCTTCCTGGTGGCTGAGGTACCATCTGCCTTCCCAGCTCCCAGCACAGGAAGAGATGCTGGGCAACCTCAGGCAGCACCATCTGCCCAGGCCAGAAGCCCCAAGGGGCAGCCCTGGCTGTGAGTTCAGGGGCAGCTGTGCTGTGGGAGGCTGCCAGGGGCCAGCCTTACCGTGGGTTCTGGCTGATGCTGGGGTACAGGCCGGTGCCACTGCAGGGCAGCTCGTACTGGCGCTTTGACTGCACCAGCTCAAACCTCAGTGTCTGCTCAAACTTCCCTGGCTTTTGGTGGAGAAGTGGACCTTCAGTTCCACCTCACCGTGGGCAGGCACTATCCACCGGTACCGTTTCAGCCTGGCAAATAAAGAGGAGGCTTCAGACATTCTGAGGAGCAAATGAAAACAAGGAGGGTGCACTCGCCATCCCCCAGCACTGGCACGGGGTCTCTGTGGAGCTGGGGACGATGGACCTTGTTTGGCAAGAGGACCAAGAAGCAGAGGCATCACCTCCTCCCGCGCAGCTCACCTGAGGAATTCTGTAGGGGTTGAGGCAGTTTTCACTGTACTTTTGGATCTTGTTGCAGAGGAATCCTGGGGACTTTCTAATGCTCCATCCTTTCAGTTGAATCCCCAGCCACACGGGAATGTGCAGGCAGGCCAGAGCCCCAGGGACTGCTGGCAGCACAGCACTACAGGTGACTGTCCTGCCGTGCTCAGGAAGGGGTCTGGGGGCTGTTTTGTCTGTCAGTCCTGCAGCAGGATGAGCCTAGGCTGGCCATTCCAGGATTATCCTCAGCGAATGGGCAGCTGCTCTGCACCGAGTGCTGCAGCTGCAAATGCAGCCAGGCAAGGGGGAGGCTGAGGGCAGTTGGGCACATCCCCCCATGTGCCATGAGGCAGCCTCAGAGCCCTGATGGTCTCTGTGCTCTTTGCTGTGGTCTTACACCATCTGTAATCTGATACCCAGACCTTGGGGAAATGGCTTCTTTTTCCATGGAAAATAGACTCCGTTTGGGGCCACTCGCCCTGGCTGACAGTGCGCTGCCAAGGGTGAAATTAGCAAACTTTGCTGGATTTCTCCAAAACTAAAGCTGCCAACAACTACAACCCTGCAAGTCCTCAGAGCCCCAAAAGCCACCTTTAATCTGATCCCCAGACCCTGGGAAATGACTTCTTTTTCCCATGGAAAATGGGCATTTCAAAGCACATCTCATGGGAGAGCTCTGTGGGGTGAACCAAGCCATGCTGAGTACGGGGCTTGCAGAAAGATCCCTGTCAAGGCAGAGCTCCTACCACACTCTCTGCACCAGGCACTCAGTTCCAGATAGCCCTGACAGCCTCCCGGGCTGACGCCTGCCAATCTCACCTCCTCCTTGGGTGTAAACTGGATTTGTAAATTCTGCCACCATCCTGGATCAAGGGTTCCTTGGCAGGGCGTCACTTCAAAGGGACAGGGCTCATCCTCCAGCGCCTGCTGCTTCTGACCTACATTTTTGTTCTGGGCACAGAAACCAATTGTGTGAGGTCTCCTCGTGCTCTGAGACACTGACACGGGGCTGAGAGCACCCACAGACAAACCAAGCGTGTCCCCCTTTGCCTAGAGCTGGAGAGAAAACCTCACCCAGGCAGGCAGATAGGGAGCTACGGTCCTCAGAGGAGGAGGAATGGGTGAAGATGGCAGCAAAGCAAAGCATCTGCTAATGGAACAGGTCCAGGCAAACCAGCCTTGATCTAGACCCTCAGAAGCTTCCTCAAACACGCTGTAGACCCAAGTGCTCAGGCAGCCACAGGAGCAGAAAGGGCAAGAGACACAAAGGAAACCCAACCCAGAAGTTACGTGTTCAATGTGCTTTACCTTCTGAACAGGCTTGCTGTCAGTAATGAACCATGTGCAGGGCACTGGGAACCAGTTGTAGAGCCGGATGGTCTCAACCTGGCACTGCCCAACGAGGGTGTCAGAGAACTGCAGGGTTTCCTTGGAGAGGTCAAGCGACACTTCCAGCACGGTGGCGCGGAGGCGGATGTGAAATGTGGGGCCTTTTATCACCTGGAGAAGGACAGAGAACTCAGCAGAGGGTGCAGGTAACATCTGCTGCTGTGCCCAGCCTGCTGCCTGCCCCGAGAGCTGTGGTACCTCTATGGGCAGCAGCACATCCACGTCACCCTGGGGCTGGTGGGCGCTTTCAAAGCGCACGTCAAACACCACGCCGTGGCTGGGGGGCAGGCTCTGCATCAGGCCCAGGTCCACACTGAAACCTTGAAGAGATGAACACAAAGCAGCTGAGATACACTGTGGGAATCCACAAAATCAGAGGGTTTTGGGAAAGCTGCAAAAGGCAGGCCTCAGAGACAGCAGAACTGTGATTAGAGCTAAGCAGCAGCCATGAGATAGTCAGCAGAAAAATTATTTAAACTGTAGAAAAGCAAGGACAGATAGAACAATGGTCGGTGTATTAATGCTTGTCTAGAATAACTCTCTAAGCTACAGAAAGTTTATCTAGCAAGATATTAGGAAGTTTGAAGCTTAAGAATGGAGCTCTTTGCATTGTGTTTTAAGGCTTACAAGCAGGTATTGTATTCAAAATAAGCAAGCAATGTTTAAACCAAAGGTACATGTGCTTATGGTGATTGGACAGAACTACTGTCAATGTGCATTTGCTTTGTGTGATTGGTCAAGAAGCTTATAAAGTAAGTTGTAACATTAAGTTCTTGGTCTGCTGCCTGGGATGTGAGCTGCTGGCATCTTCCCATTGTGATAACCATGTAATGAGACTGATGCTGAAAAATAAAACAGCTCAAGGCAGTTCCACAGCAGTCCTGTCCGTTTGTGATTTGTACAGAGCCCCTGGCTGGCGTCAATACAGCAGAAACACAAAATGTGTCATAAACACCTTAAGGCCTTACAGGTGTCCTGGCTGAGAGGTCTGGGAAAAGCCCCACGCCGTGCAGTGACCTGGCCAAAAACTTAGAGTGCACCTGAACACCCCTCAGACACAGGGAGCCACTGTGTGATGCAAGGGCAGCCTTGCCTCAAGGCCTCTTTTGGAAAACTCTTCTGATCCACCAGAGGATCTCACAGGCTGCTTCCTCCATAACGGCTGAACACAAGCGCTGTGACAGTGTGAGCTCCAAACAAAGCACTTCCAAAACACAGCAGACCCCACTGGTTGGCAAGACAAGCCCACAGAGTGCCCAAAGAAACTTGCTGCTCGTGGGAGCCAAGGGCAGAAGATGCTGAGAGGTGCTGAGCCCATCTGCCCCCTGCACTGAAGTGTTAGGGCAGTCACAGGCAGGCCTGGAGAGGTCCCTGGGCATGGATGGCCAGGAGAATTCTGCCGCTAAAGCTGCCAGCAGGGGCACTGAGAAGAAAAAGCTCAGAAACCTCCCCAAGTTCAGTGGTTTAAACTAACCTGTCTGAGACACCTCCTTCAAGCCCACAGGAAATGTCTCCAGCACTGCTTACCTGTGCCCTGCAGGACAGATACATCGACCTGGAAGAACACTGGGATCTGCCCAGGGTTGGTGATCTCCAGAGTGCTGCTCTCAGTGAAACCCTTCAGGACAGTGCCCATGTCCAGGACATACTCAGGCAGCTCAACTCTGCAAGGAGGATTAAGGACAGTCCTCAAACCACAGCCTGGCTACATGTCCAAGTGGACAGCCACAAATAAAGTGGCTATTTCTTTATTCACTGCTGTAAAAACTTAGCTCAAGCCCATGAAACCCATGGCCTGACCACCTGGCAAAGAGTTTGGGAAGCCAGGAGGAGTATAGGTCCTGGGTTTCATCACCTACTAATGGTACCTGAAAATAAAATTATTTAAAATGGACACTGGCCACAGCTCCTCTGCCATGAAAAGCCAGTACAGCTGAGTCCAGTGCTCTCAGTGAAACTGCTTAGCCTGGTGTACAGCCTGAGCCTGAAATTGCTTTGGGCCCTAGGAATAAGATTTGCCTGCACAGGAAATCTTCATTGTTCTGCAGCCAGATCACATGAGCTGTTCTGCAGAGCATCTTCTTCCTGAATTCAAGCCTCCCGTGCTTGTGCTGCACCATGATGGTGCAAAGGGACCCACCAAGTTACCCAGATCAGCCCTGCCACCCCACCAGGGTTCAAGCCATCTGATTTTGGGTGTTAAAGGGTTTGCTGACACGTGCAGTTCCCTTCTCCTTTTGTTTAGTGCGCTCTGTTGGTTGGAACCAAGACATCAGCTGGGAGTTGTCTCTTTCAGAGCCAGGCAGCAGGGACAGAATTTAGGCTGTCTGGAAGGGCTTGAAGGTCTGCACTGGGTCCCCCCAGCTCTAGGGACAGAGCCCCACAGCTGTGGGGAGCTGAGCAGGCCAAAGCTCAGCGTGGGGCTGGGGAAGGGAGGACACTGCACTGCTGACATGCAGCATGTCACAGCCACCAGGAGCAGAGCCTTGCTGGAGCCCAGGCTGTTCCCAGCCCTGCAGACCCAAGGAGCTCTCAGGAGAAGGGGACATGGCTGGGTGTTTTGTGGAGATAATCAGAACTCCACAACTTTTGTGAAAGTCATAAAGCCGGTATGTTTATTACAGCCCCGGACATGTGGGAATCGTTCCCCTAAAATCACATGTGTACTTCTGGGAACTTCAGGTCCTTTTTTATCCCCCTCTCAGATACATATGCATACAGTTTCACAATAGGTTCATACATATTCATTTTTACAAATTTCGCATGACATTTGCCGCTAGTTCTTCTTTATCAGAAAGAATTCCTAGGTCAGGCTGACCTGCTCTCACAGCAGTCTCTGTCTCTCTCTATCACCTTCTGTCTCCCCCCCTTATCTCTGTCTTTCACTGAAGCAGTTTCTCTGAGCCTAGGCTTCTGCAGTCAGACTACACATCAAGCTACATATTTAAAGATGTACATTCCACCTAAATCAAAATGGATTCCTACCCTGGAAAATTTCTACTCTGCCTCACTGGGTGTTCCCCACGGGGCACCTGGAGATGGGGATGGGAGTCCCTACTCACTTGACAAGGCTCTGGCACAGGTGCTTGGCAGGGAACCTGCACTTCTGGGGATGGGATGTGAGATTTTCCTGCAGCTCCAGAGCAGCCTTCTCTATCAGCATCCTCAGCATGTCTATCTGCAGCTGAGTGTTTGGCTGAGGAAAGGGAAGACAGGGGCTGGTTAGCAAAGGTCCTTCCTGTGGGAATCCACCAAATTAGAGGGTTTTGGGAAAGCTACAAAAGGCAGGCCTCAGAGACAGCAGAACTGTGATTAGAGCTAAGCAGCAGCCATGAGATAGGTCAGCAGAAAAATGACTTAAACTCTAGAAAAAGCAAGGGCAAATAAAACAATGGTCTGTGGATTAACGCTTGTCTAGAATAACTCTCTAAGCTACAGAAAGTTTATCTAGCAAGATATTAGGAAGTTTGAAGCTTAAGAATGGAGCTCTGTGCATTGTGTTTTAAGGCTTACAAGCAGGTATTGTATTCAAAATAAGCCAGCAGTGTTTTAACCAAAGGTACATGTGCTTATAGTGATTGGATAGAACTACTGTCAATGTGCATTTGCTTTGTGTGATTGGTCAAAACATTTATAAAGTGAGTTGTAACATTAAGTTCTTGGTCTGCTGCCTGGGATGTGAGCTGCTGGCATCTTCCCATTGTCATAACCATGTAATGAGGCTGATGCTGGAAAGTGAAACAGCTCAAGGCAGTTCCACAGCAGCCCCGTCCCATTTGTGACTTGTACAGAGCCCCCGGCTGGTGACACTTCCCAAGGCCCAGCTTGCACCTGGGAAAGGATCCCACCCTGCTCCTGTTGGGAGGGGCTGTGGGGTGCTCCTGTCTGGCTGCTCAGTGCCTGTGACACCTCCTGCTCTCTTAGCCAGGACCTCATCTCCAGGCAAGTAACTCCAGCATCTCTGCCTGCCCAGACACCGTTAGCAAAGCTGCTCTGGCCAGGCAGACAGACAAGCCAGGAACCTTCCAGAGCTCCAGATACTTGCCTGCCCCCAGCCAGGACCAAGGCAGCTTGGACAAAAACTGTCTTGAAAGGGAACCAGGACCAAGCCTCTGGAGATGAACACTGCCAGCACAGCCCCAGGGCACAATCAGGCAGCTGCTGTTAAGGTCTGTAAACCTGGCAGGGCTTGGGTTGGGACCAACAAACTCCCCAGCAATGACCTGCATCTCCTTCAAAGCACCATCAGCTCCATCCCTGGAGCATGGCCTTCAGCATCTCTCCCTGGGCTAGCCAGCAAGCTGCTGCAGCCCCAGAGGAGACCATGAGCAGAGGGGCAGCCCTAGGGCCAATGCTGAGGTGACACCTGGTTGTCAGTGGGCAGGGAGGTCCCAGGTGCCATCAGGGCACCAGGAAGCTGCTGTGGGCTGCAAGGGGCTCAGGTGACACGGAGAGGGTGGCATGTGCCAAATGGGGCTGCAGCTGTTCTTACTGCAATGCCAGAGCCAAGCAAGCAGGGCTGCAGGTCCTGAGTCCTCGGATTCCAAGTCTCTGAGATCTGAGTCTCTGGGGTCTGAGTTTTCAGGGCCTGAGACTTCAAGGTCTCACTCTTCGGGCTCTGAGTCTCCTTCTGCACAACTTGTAATTTATTCCTCAGACTGTACTGTTGCAGGTGTTTTATGGGCTCTTTCAGTGGTTTCTCATATTTTTCATTTTCTGAAGGAAGAAAACATCCACAAAGAGAAGTGTGAGGTAAGTGCCAGTCCCATTTAAGCTGGGAAGTCCCCACCTGCCAACGTTGGTTTCTTCCAGAAAGAAATCCCTCAATCCACCTATAGAAAGTGGATGCTGCTGCTCCTCTCTGAATCCTCGTGTTTGCTCCCACCCACCTCCCTCCCCACAGAGGAGCATCTCATCCCCCTGCAATGTCACACAAATCCAACCCTGCCAGAAGCCCTGCCAGCCTCTCTTACAGCCTTCCCAAGCCTTTCAGTCCAGCCATCACCCTTCAGGACCCTGCCAGATGTGCTGGCAGGCTCTGCAGGGTGGTTCCTGGGACAAAGCCCACATGGGATCCTCTGCTCAAGACTCATGAAGCAACCAGGGGGCTTGACTTGGTCTGGGAGTCCTGCGAGCCTCCAGGCTCGGTGGAGGTTGGCATGAGCTGCCCTAAGGGCATCTGGTAGGGAACAAAAGCAGAGGGGCCCTTCCTGGGGGCAGACAGGCAGTGCCCACCTCTGATGTTCCAGGGCAGGTTCACAGTGATCATGGGGCAGGTCGCTTCTCCTTTCAGGCAGATATTTTCTGGTTCCAGGCCACCCACTCGAAGCTGGTAAATCCTGCTGAAAGCTCCTGGTAATGCCGGCAGGTAAGAGAACTGCAGCACTTGCTTCTGGCCAGGTGCCAGGGAGCCCTGCAGGGACAGGAGAAGAGGGAGGGAATGCATCAGAGTGTTGGATGGGGATGGCTCAGGGGACAGACAGGCTCAGCAGACAGGTTCTCATCTAGAGGAAACCATCAGACCACATCACCTTTGTGATAAAGATATTACAGTGTTGGCTTTCACAACTGCTAGAGCAAATACTATGTGGTTTATAATGTTGACTTTTGTAAAAGAAGTTTTGCTAAAGTTTAGAGTTCTTTTATTGCAAATGTTGTGTTGTGATAGCAATGTTGCTGAGGAGTTGTTGTAGTATTAACATTTAACCAGTGAAGGAACAGAAACCTGTTGAATGTGTTGAAAAGTAACAAATGACCACCACTAGGACAACTGCACATGCTCCAAAAAGCTGGGACAGAGGAGGAACTACATGAAAATGTTTGAATATGTATAACCCTTTGTAAATATGTATTAGGGTGATACAACACCCAGGGTATATAAAGGTTGTTGCTGCCTCGACTGCTGTGCCTCCAGCTGCAGCCAAGCACCCAGCACTGTTACTTCTGCTTTTATTGACTTTGTCCTCTATTGTCTCTTCTTAAATTTTCTTTAAATTTTAACTGAGGAGTACCCTTCCCTTCTCACACCTTCTGCCTTCCTTGTGCCCAAAAGGTCGAGCCTCTGACCCCAGGGTGCAGTGTGTCCTCCCCAGGGCTCATGAGGCTGCAGCCCCAGCACAGCCCGATGTGAGCACAGCTCTGCTGCTCGTGGGGTTTGCCCTCTGCCAGCAAGAGCCTGCCTCAACAAAAAAAGGCTCTTCTGCTGCTGCTGCTGTGGGAGGGGAGTCCCTGCTCTCAGCAGGGCCAGCAGCTCCTCTCATCTCCTGTAGGGGATGATTTATTAAAAATATGGATATTGATCTAGTACCGATATCCAACTGTGACGGACAAAGACTCTCTAACAGTTTAATGTTAGAAAGTGGATGTTTATTGTGGGATAGCTCCCAAATACACACCACAATTTACAGGTGATTGCAGAGTCCTTTTATCTACACAAGTATTGAATACCCAAAACACAAATGCATATTCATAACTTGGTACATCCCAGTCCCCACTTCATATGGTAATTAGTTCAAAAGCTATTAAGCATGCCTAGTTTGTTCCTTGAAATGGGTCGGTGGTCCCTTTCATGGGGAGGTGTCCCAAAATGAGGAAGTAAATGAAGTCTTCCTCATTCTGACCTTTCCACCTTTTCAATGCAAATATGACAAATGAACCCTTGGTAGAACTCCCATTCCCGTCTTCAATTGGTTTCAAAACAGAGGAGGCCTACAATTGTCTTATGTTCCTAAAAGCTATTGATCAGTTTCTATATTCTTCATTATAAACCCAGCTAAACAAACATCATGTTGACAACAAATCAATTATTGGTTAACTACTAACTCTTACCTTCATCAAGGCCTACCCATTTATTTTGATTAACTCCAACAAAGCTTATCTCTAACTAAAACCTCAGCTCCTATAAAATCCCAAAATTCTTTAAAATTTATGTCTCAGGGACAGGCATGAAGAAATGGGAAAGCCAATCGCTTCCTGTTCCCACTGCAAGGAGGGACAAAGGCAGGAGCACTGCCTTGGCTCAAAGACATCCAGGCAGGGCTGGGAAGCTTGGACAGTGGTGGGATGCTGCTAATACTTGTGTTTGTGCCTTTTTTTCATCTGAGAAATCCATCGAAAAGAATTCTCCTCTGCTCCCCTTACAGCAGGACAGGACAGTGAGCAACACCCTTGTGCCTCCCGCCGGTGTCTGCCCTGTGACAGCAGAGCCACCCACCAGCCAAGGCCGTGGGGAGTCTGTCAGGAGAGCACTTGTCTGACCTCCTCTGCCCCCAGCAGAAATTGCTTACAGCCCTGTCTCTCTCATGGCTGGGTTTGGGTTTTCCCCTCTGACTTTTTTCCCTCTTTCCCCCCGCTCTTTTTTCCCTTTGAACACTCTCCTGGGCCAGCTGGCACAGGCCTGGGGTCATCACCTGTGCTACTTACAGTGGTAGGCTTGACCAGAAACACACCCGGCAGATGCTGGTCTGCAGGGCAAGGGTTCAGCACCCAGCTGAATTCACTCCTGCCAGTGTTCTCCAGGCTGATCCTGCTGTGACCAACTTCATTAAACATCTGGAGAGAAGGCACAGGAGAGGGAAGTTACAGACCCAGGCCTGCTGCTGGGAATCTCCTTCCTCTCTCCTGGGCTTGAAAGCAGGCACATTGTGGGAGCAGGGAGCAGGGAGGAGATAGGGCCACTTGGGAACCTGGGGAAGCCCCAGGCACAGGGCGCCTGCGCAGCACCAGGGAGCTCTGGCAGCACACAGAGCTGTGGTAACAACCACGTGAGGGCCAGCAATAAATGAACCAGGGCACACAGGCCCTCTGCACTCCGAGGGGTCATCAACAGCCAGGAGAAACAGAGACAGCACTGAGGCATTCCAGGAGAAAAGGCACCTGCATGCAAGTCTTGGCAAGCAACATGCATGCAACAAGGGACTCACAGAGGGCAACACAGACAGGGCCAGCAGCTGGAAATATCTGTGGGCTTTCAAGTGGAAAAGAGTGAAGTGGGGATTATTCTGGGACAGTCTCTCCAACTGGAGTGACTGGAAGCCCAACTTCTTCCCTTGATTATTGGTGGATTAAGCAAGAGTTTTAGGCAAGAGTATCTCCTTGGAGGTCAGGTTTAGGCGTGGATCAGCAGAGGGATGTCTCAGAGACATGCCCCTCAGAGCATCCCCACTGGGACCCTGCCTGCCCCAGGAGGCAGTGTCAGGTACCCCGAAGAAGAGGCATTCCCAACATTTTTGTGTGGGAATCCACAAAATCAGAGGGTTTTGGGAAAGCTACAAAAGGCAAGCCTCAGAGACAGCAGAACTGTGATTAGAGCTAAGCAGCAGCCATGAGATAGGTCAGCAGAAAAGGGTTATTTAAAAAGGCACCTGAAAAACAAGCCATTTTCTGGAGGAGGAAGAACAATGGTCTGTGGATTATGAGACAGCTTCAGTGTCAGAATTTTTTAAGATTTTCTGAGCCTTCTGATGTTGACATTCTTGTAAAGAACTTTCTACACAAGAAATAACTCATTTGAAGCTTAATTCCTTTATGGATGGAGGAGAAAGTGTGCATTGTTGGTTTTACCAGTGTCATTGGACAGGTGGCATTGTCATTCAAAATAACTGTCACTGTTTAAAACTAAAATGTTGGAGTCAGAAAATAAACTTCCCTTTTCCTTCATGGAACTACTGTCAATATTGTGTTTTTCGCTCCTGTGTGTGACACTTCAGGGCCACCAGTGCAATAAAGCCCTTTGGTAAAGCAGAGCCCTAACAGGGGTCTGGCTGCCTTGGGAAGTGAGCTCCATGGAGATCTTCATCCCAGCTTGCTCATAAGGAAGCTGGAGGTCCATGTCATGATGCAGATAAAAGCCTCATCTGACATTGGGAAGAAAACCAGGCCAAAAAAATCCCACACTCAACACAGGTCTGTAGGATCTGAGCAGGCCTCTCCAAGGAAAACTCTCCTATTTCTCCCCCACACACAGACCATACCCAGCCACGGGCCCCTGTCAGGGCACAGCACAGCAGGGCAGCAAAAAGGGAGCTCAGCACAAGCGTGACTTGGTGCTGGCAGGCTGGGGAGGCAACAAAAGCAGTTGGTGTACAAGAAAATCTACCTCTGCTCCTGAAGATTGGGCAAAATCCCACGATTCTTTCAGGGCTGTGGCTGGCTCCTCCACATTTCTAATCCTGAAGTGTCTCCTTAGAGATGCCGAGGAATCCAAACTGGGTATCTTCCCCTTGGGTGGTTGGGGTTGGAATTTAGATGGGTACGGCTCACATCTGGAAAACAGCAGAACTATGAACAAGGACCTGCAGGGGAGGGAGGGAGGGAGGGAGACCTGCACGAGCAGGTTCTGGCCAGGATGCAGCCCCTGGGTGGGTGCTGGAGCATTGAACTGAGAAATGGTTTGATCCAGCCCTTCCCAATCCAGGCTGGAGCAGGGCTGTTCTAAAGGCAGCCCAGGGATGACACTGAGGTGCTGCAGCAGCTGCAACTGCTTGCACTGAGCAGCTACAGAGGACAGGGATGAATGTCGCAGACATCTTTTATGGAAAATCCTTCCCTTAGGATTTTTCCTCCTGAGAAGCTGAGAGGCCTCAGGAACAAAATGTAAACAATGATTATCTGCTGCTGTGGAATGCAACAGGTGGATCTGTGATTGGCCCATGTTGGGTGTTTCTAATTAATGGCCAATCACAGCCCAGCTGGCTCAGACAGAGAGTCCAAGCCACACACCTTTGTTATCATTCTTTCCTTTTCTATTCTTAGCTAGCCTTCTGATGAAACCCTTTCTTCTATTCTTTTAGTATAGTTTTAATGTAATATATATCATAAAATAATAAATCAAGGCTTCTGATACATGGAGTCAGATCCTCGTCTCTTCCCTCATCCTCAGACCCCTGTGAACACGGTCACAGATGAACACCTGTCCCTCAAAGGATGCAAAAGCCCAGTGGCAGAAAGAAAGACAGAGAAGGGGAGCCAAAAGGGAGAGATTTGGGCAGGAACCCCCGCTGGCCGTGGTTTGAGGCAAGCAAAAGCATTTGAGGGCCATGTGTGGTACCTGCAGGCCAGTGTGAGCCCTGCACAGCAAACCCCAGTGCCCAGAGGCAAAAGCTCCAGCTCCACCAGGGGCCTTCCATCAGGAATGTGCCCCCTGACACTGGTGGGGGGTTGGTTGACATTGTCCAACCCTCCCAGGTGACTCAGGTCACATCCCCCATTTTAAACTGAAGCAGGTGCTCAGGGTAACTCTGCTTGTGTTTCTAATGCCACGTGAGGGACACAGCTGAGCCGTGCCTGCCTGTCACCCTGCTGAGCTGCAAGTGCTCCCCACAGTCAAACATGACCTGGATGCTCCATTCCCAGACAGGCATTCAGGGCCTGCAATGACCTGCTCCCCAAAGAATCACTGTCTTTAGCTTTGTGGCTTGTGACCTAAGGCTGGGTTTCATTTCTGGGTGGGGGCAGACTCATCATAACCCCCAAGAGATCCCTAATCATCCATTCCACTGTCTTTAGTTTTAATGAATGGTTTGAGGCAATTTCCCAGGACCATGGTGCCCAGACAATGCCAATTTTCACCTAAAGCAGAAACTCTCTGGGAGGCAGGGAGAAGGAGATGATGTGATGAACAAGCCCTGCTGTCAAGCACTACAGAACCCACACGGGACATGTTGCAGGGGAAAAGTCAAAATGAGTACCAAAGAGTGAAGAATCCAAGGTGTCCACTGAAAGCTGACCCCTGGGAAAGAAATCATCCTGGCAGTAAAGGAGTTGTCTCAGAAAAGAAGGAAAGGGAAGGGAACAAGATGCTCAGCATCAGCCCAGGCACTAGGTAGCTCTTCCTCTGGTGTTGGGACTTTCTGGGCATCCTCCAGCACAAAGCCAGGGAGGAAGGCAAGGAGCAGAGAGCAGCTCCTGCAGAGAGGACCCATCCCAAAGCAGAGGGGCCAGAAGGGCCTCCAGCAGCACGGTGGGAGCTGGGACTAGGAGCCCTTCATCAAGGTGGACATTGCCTCAGGCCACAGAGGTCTGAGAAAGCAGCTTTGACCCCAGCTTTCCTCCCAAGGGAAACCACCATGGGGGCTGTGCAGCAACCAAACTGGTGGAAAACCTATTCCCTGAGCATCCAGCCTGAGCACAGCTGGTCAGTGTTATTTGTCAGATCCCAGGCAAACAGCTTTGTGCTTTGCCAAGTACAAACCAGTGTAAGAGCCTGAATGAGGGATGTGGGACTCCAGGCAGCTCTCCAAAATGCAGTTTGTTCCATCCAAGACTTACAGCAGTCCAGGGTCATGGGTGACAGAGCCTGTGCCTACAGCTGTCAGCTCCAGCTGCAGGCAAGCCTGGAGACCCTTTAATTTTGGTTACAATGCATTATATACTTTTCTTTGCTTAGCATCTTCATACAGAAGAACCAATCTATACCTTAACTATTACCTATAGCCTATCATAATTATCATTATCATATTCATGTTGCTATTCTCCAATCACTAAAAGTTAGTACATTACAGTTGAAGCTAGAAGTTGTTTTTCAGTTTTCTTGCAGTGGAAAATTCTGAGACCTTTTTTCTACTTGCCACATCAGCAGGCTTGTTTGCCAGTGCTATCTTTCTGCTTGGTAAAAACATCTTCTGTTTGAGGTGGGTTTATCCTTTGTTCTAAGTCATAAAACCCCATTCTAACTAACATACCCTAGCCCTGCTGAACACTGCAAGCTTCTCTCTCTCTGATGGGGAGGAGCTCCCTCCCCTGCCCCAAACCAGCGCCAGTTATCTCTCCGTGATGAGAGTGCACCCAGAGCGAGCATTTACTCTGAGAATTCAAGCTGTAAAATTCTCTGTTCAGTCTGCCAACACTCCCACTGTTTTCAAGATACACAAACGGTGAGTCAACATGAGCTCACACCCATGCTGGCCACTGGGATTACTGCTGCCTTTCTTGTTTCATTTATTCAAAAGGCAATTTAACAAGTGCCTCAGTGCTGATGCAGGGTGGGGAAGAGGCAGCTCAGGAAAGGCAATTAGTTTTCTTAAAAAGCTCATGAACTTCATTGTTATGGGTTTAGGCTTGGTAGTGAATTTTCCCTTGGTTGGGGAAGGGGGATAGGGCTTTTGGGGGTTTTGGCTGTGGGGGTGGGCTTTTCCATTCCTTCCTTCCTTCCTTCCTTCCTTCCTTCCTTCCTTCCTTCCTTCCTTCCTTCCTTCCTTCCTTCCTTCCTTCCTTCCTTCCTTCCTTCCTTCCTTCCTTCCTTCCTTCCTTCCTTCCTTTCCTTCCTTCCTTCCTTTTTCCTTCCTTCCTTGTTTCCTTGTTTCCTTGTTTCCTTCCTTCCTTTCCTTCCTTGTTTCCCCTTGCCTTCCTTCCTTGTTTCCTGCTGGCTGGGAGGGGATCACTGCCCTGCCAGAGCCCACAGCTCCTCCTGCCTGTGATCATAACTAGACCGAAGGGGAAAAACAGCACTTGGCGGGTTGGAAACTTTTGTTGTTGTGTTGTTGTTTGTGCTGATATATTCTAGTAAAGAACTGTTATTCCTTTTCCCATCTTTTTGCCTGGAAGCCTTGGAATTTCAAAGGTATAATAATTTGAAGGGAGAGGGGTCATCTTTCCATTCCAGGAAGATTCCTGCCTTCCTTGGCAGACATCTGTCCTTTAAACCAGGACAGGGACACCAGAAAATTTCTATTCCTTGGTTCTATTTGATCTCACAATGGCAAAATGCCACCTGAGGCAGCAGCAGCCCTGGAGTTCACACCCTGAAGAGGCTGCTGTGGCAGACCATGAGTGATGGATGCTTTTATGTTTTAAGTGCTCCATTTTGGAAGGCCCAGATCCCTCACGCTGTGTCCCAGCCCAGGGAACACTCACCAGGGGAGATGTCCCCACAGTCGAGCTCATTGACGTCAAAGTGTGAACTCCGTCCAGTGACACAGCCCCTGCATGGTGAGGACACGGGAGGAAATGCCTTGGTTAAAGGGAATTAAAGCAAAGCTGTCGTGGCTCAGGGGTGTAAAACCTGGTGTCAGGGCACTGTGGGTTTCAAACCAACACAGCACCATGTGCTCAGCGCAGGGCCCTGTGCACAGGAGGCAGCTGAAGCCAAGTGGCCAGCAGCCAACAGCCACTGATGGGCTTTGGGCACAGGGCAGGCAGGAAAAGCCCCTGAGCTGCTGGTGGTCCCATGAAGGACTCTGAACAAACAC
>NW_022148576.1:0-16736 GCF_901933205.1 Camarhynchus parvulus | reverse complement strand
TTAGAAAGGAGGTTTTGACTGTGTTTGTGATTGTGGTGGGGTTGTTTTTGAGGCTTTTGGATAGGAGGGGAAATAGGATGGGTGTGGAGAGGGTTGTTAGGGTTAGGATTATGAATGTGTTTAGGATCAGTGAAAGGTCCATTACTTTCACTTGGATTTGCACCAAGATGAGTGGCTCCTAAGACCATTGGATTACTATTATCCTTTGAAAGTAAGGAGACTGAGGTTTTATACTCAGATACGGGAATTAGCAGTTCCTGTTGGTTTGCCTCTCCTCGGCAGGTAAGAAGGGTTTAACTTCTATTTTTAGAGTCACGGTCTAATGTTTTGGTTGAAACTATACTTGCATATGGGGATACCGGAGATTAGCTCGGGTTTCAGGATTAGTAGTATCATGGGGATTATGTGTAGGGTTATAAGGAGATGCTCTCGTGTGGAGGAGTTTTGAATTGATGTGATGTGAGAGGGGAGGGTGCCTCGTTGTGTTATTATTAGTATGTGCAGGGTATATGAGGCGGTGAGTAGGATTGTGGCTCCTGTTAGGATGATTGTGAGGGGAGATCAGTTGAAAAGTGCAATTACAATGGTTAGTTCTGCTATGAGGTTGGTTGTTGGGGGGAGGGCTATATTTGTTAGGTTAGCTAGAAGTCATCAGGTGGCTATAAGGGGCAGGAGGGGCTGGAGTCCTCGTGTGAGGAGAAGGATTCGGCTATGGGTTCGTTCATAGTTGGTATTGGCTAGGCAGAATAGTATGGAGGAGGTTAGGCCGTGTGAAATTATTAAGATTATTGCTCCCGAGAATGCTCATTGGGTTTGGATCATGGTTGCTGCTACGACAAGGCCTATGTGGCTTACAGACGAGTAGGCAATTAGTGATTTTAGGTCAGTTTGGCGCAGGCAGATGGCGCTAGTTATTAGTGCTCCTCATAAGGCTAGGGTAATGAAGGGGTAGTGTAGGTTGTTTGATGTTGGGTTGACCAGGATTGTGATTCGTATGATGCCGTAACCTCCGAGTTTTAGGAGGAGAGCGGCTAGTAGTATGGAGCCTGCGATGGGTGCTTCTACATGGGCTTTGGGGAGTCATAGGTGTAGGCCGTATAGGGGGGCTTTAACTATGAAGGCTAGTAGGAGGGCTAGGCTTGCAATTAGGCCGGATCAGGAGGAGTTTAATGTAGGGTGTGAGAGTTTAAGTATTGGGAGGTATAGTGTGCCGATTTGGTTATGTAGGTGGAGGATGGCAATTAGCAGTGGGAGTGAGCTGGCGAGTGTATAGAATAGGAGGTAAATGCCGGCGTTTAGGCGTTCTGGTTGATTTCCTCATCGTGTGATGAGGATGAGGGTGGGGATAAGGGTGGCTTCGAATGCGATGTAAAAGAGTATAAGTTCTGAGGCCGAGAAGGCTAGTAGGATGGATAGTTGTGCTAGGATTACTGTTGTGGCGAAAATTCGTTTGCGGATGATGGGTTCTTGTTCTAGGTGGTTTTGGCTTGCTATAATTATGAGTGGGAGAAGTCAGCATGAGAGGACTAGTAGGGGGGAAGAAATTTGGTCAACGGATGTTCAGGGGGTTAAGCCTTTGCTTGGGTAGTATGTGGGGGTGAGTCATTGGAGGCTGATGCTGGCGATTAATAGGCTGTATATTGTAATGTTAGTTCATAGGTGTTTGCGTGGTGAGAGGAGGGCTAGGGGTAGGAGTATTGCAGTTGGGGCGATGACTTTTAGCATTGTAGGAGGTTGAAGTTGTTTAGGTGGTCAGACCCATGGGTTCGGGTCGAGGCTACTAGTAGGGCTAGTCCTGTACCTGCTTCGCAGGCAGAGAATGTTAGTATGAGGATGGGTAGGATAGTGGGGGAGGATGTTTGTGTTTGGATGGGCCATATGGCTAGGGCAACGTATATGGACAACATCATGCTCTCTAAGCATAGTAGAGCTGAGATTAGGTGGGTTCGGTGGAAGGCTAGGCCTAGGCTGCTTAGGGTGAAGGCTGCGTAGAAACTTAAGTGTAAGTAAGACATGAAGAAAGTTATAGGGTGGAGGCTATAATCTGTTGAGTCGAAATCAACTGTCTTGATTAGACTAACTTTCTGTTATTCTGCTCATTCTAGTCCTCCTTGGATTCATTCGTATACTAGGCCTAGGGTGAGGAGTGTGATGAGTACGGAGGTTCAGGCTAGAGTGGTGGTTGGAGATTGTAGCTGGGTTGCTCACGGTAGTGGGAGGAGTAGGGCGATTTCTAGGTCGAATAGAAGGAAGAGGATGGCTACGAGAAAGAAACGGATTGAGAAGGGAAGTCGGGCGGATCCTAGTGGGTCGAACCCGCATTCGTACGGAGATAGTTTTTCTGAGTCGGGGGTTGTTTGGGCGAGTCAAAAGTTTAGTACTGTTAGGAGGATACTTAGGGCTAGTGATATGGTTAGTATGAATAAGATTATGTTTATTGCTCTTCTCTGGGCTTGAACCAGATTCTAAGGATTGGAAGTCGATTGTAATTGATATACTAGAAGAGCAAGATCCTCATCAGTAGATAGAAATATAGAGGAATAATCATACGACGTCTACGAAGTGTCAGTATCAGGCGGCTGCTTCAAATCCGAAGTGGTGGTTTGATGTGAAGTGGTATTTAATTAGACGTAGGAGGCAGACTAGAAGGAATGTGGAGCCAATAATTACATGGAGGCCATGGAATCCAGTGGCGACGAAGAATGTTGATCCATAGACTCCATCGGCAATAGAGAAGGGGGCTTCGTAGTATTCTATGGCTTGTAGGCCGGTGAAGTAGAATCCCAGGAGTACGGTTAGTAGTAATGCTTGGATTGCTTGTTTTCGATTGGCTTCTGTGATGCTGTGGTGAGCCCATGTGACAGTGACCCCTGAGGCTAGGAGGATGGCGGTGTTAAGGAGGGGCACTTCTATGGGGTTGAGTGGTTTAATTCCGACGGGCGGCCATTGTCCTCCTAGTTCGGGCGTGGGGGCGAGGCTTGAGTGGAAGAAGGCTCAGAAAAAGCCTAGGAAGAAGAAGGCCTCTGATGTGATGAATAGGGCTATTCCGTAGCGTAGTCCTTTTTGTACGGTAGGAGTGTGGTGGCCTTGGAATGTGCTTTCTCGTACGATGTCGCGTCATCATTGGAATATAACGAGGATGGTTGAGAGTAGGCCTAAGATAAGGAGTCGGGGGGAGTTGTAGTGGAATCACATTGTTAGGCCTGAGGTGGTTAGTAGAGCAGCGGCTGCTCCTAGGATAGGTCAGGGGCTAGGGTCAACTATGTGGTAGGAATGAGCTTGGTGTGCCATTGGGGTTAGATGTTTTCTTGTAGGTAAAGGCTTAGCAGGAGAACAAAGACATAGGCTTGGATTATTGCTACCGCCACTTCTAGGATGGTTAGTAGGAGGAGAATTAGTAGGGTCAGGAGGGATACCAGGGGTATCGTAGAGAATAGGGCTGTTGTGGCTGTAGAGATGAGTTGGATGAGAAGGTGGCCTGCTGTGAGGTTGGCTGTTAGGCGGACGCCTAGTGCTAATGGGCGGATGAGTAGGCTTGTTGTTTCGATTAGGATGAGGGCTGGGATTAGTGGGGTGGGGGTACCTTCTGGCAGGAGATGGCCTAGAGAGGCGGAGGGTTGGTTTCGCAGTCCTGTTAGTAGGGTGGCTAGTCATAGGGGGAAGGCTAGGGCTAGGTTTATGGATAGTTGAGTGGTTGGTGTGAATGTGTAGGGTAGTAGGCCTAGAAGATTAATGAGTAGGAGGAAGATTATGAGGGAGGTTAGGATTAAGGCTCATTTGTGTCCTTTTTTGTCTAGGGGCATTATTAGTTGTTTTGTGATTAGGTTGACAAACCACAGTTGAAGGGTTGAGAGTCGGTTGGTGATTCATCGGTTGTCTAGGGACGGTAGGAGGAGGGCTGGGAATGTTATTGAAATGAGGATTAATGGGATTCCTAGGAGGGATGGGCTTGAGAATTGGTCGAAGAAGCTTATGTTCATGGTCAGGTTCAGGGGGTGGTGTTTGGGGTGACGGGTGGTTTATTAGAGGGTGGGTTTATTGATAGGAAGGTTAGGAGTTTGGGTTGGATGATTAGGGAGAGGGTGAGTCATGAGGTGAGCATGATAAAAAATCAGGGGTGGGGGTTTAGTTGGGGCATGTCATTAAGGAGGGGGAGTGCCCTCTTTCTTTAGCTTAAAAGGCTAATGCTGATTCATAGCTTCTTAATGATTAGGATGGTACTAAGGAGGATCAGTTTTCGAAGTCGGATAGAGGGGTGGATTCTACTACGATTGGCATGAAGCTGTGATTGGCTCCGCAGATTTCTGAGCATTGTCCGTAGAAGACACCCGGTCGGGAGGCAAGGAAGGAGGTTTGGTTGAGGCGCCCTGGGATGGCGTCAGTTTTTACTCCTAGGCTGGGGACGGCCCATGAGTGGAGGACGTCGTCGGCGGTGACGATAACTCGGATGGTGGAGTTTATAGGGACAACAACGCGATGGTCGACTTCTAGTAGGCGGAAGTGTCCTAGAGGGAGGTCTGTTGTTGGGATTATGTAGGAATCGAATGTTAGTTCTTTGAGGTCTGTGTATTCGTAGGTTCAGTATCATTGGTGGCCGATAGCCTTGAGGGTCAGGTCGGGTTCGTTAATCTCGTCTATTATGTAGAGAATTCGTAGGGAGGGTAGGGCGAGTGTAACTAGGACTATGGCTGGGAGGATTGTTCAGATGATTTCGATTACTTGTGCGTTGACAGTGTTTGATGATAGTTTTCCTGTGAGTGTTTGGGTTAGGAGGTATAGGACTAGGGTACAGATTGCTAGTGCGACCATTAGAGCGTGGTCGTGGAATCCTATGAGTTCTTCTATGATAGGGGAGGAAGCATCTTGGAAGTTAAGTTGTGAGTGGTTGGCCATGTTTGAGTAGAGGTGTGCTGGGTTTTCACCTGCAATTTAGCCTTGACAAGGCTATGTAATTGTTTTACTAACATCTCTTTATGAGAAAGAAGCATAAGTGGTTTATGCGGTTGGCTTGAAACCAACATATGGGGGTTCGACTCCTTCCTTTCTTGGACTTGGACGAAAGCGGGCTCTTCGAAAGTGTGGAAGGGAGGTGGGCAGCCGTGGATTCATTCAACGTTAGTGCTTGTTAGTTCTGGTTGTAGTGCTTTACGTTTTGATGCAAAGGCTTCTCAGATGATAAAGACCAGTATGATTACGGCAGTTAGGGAGATAAGTGAGCCTACTGAGGAGATAGTATTTCATAGTGTGTAGGCGTCTGGGTAGTCTGAGTATCGTCGAGGCATGCCAGCTAGGCCTAGGAAGTGTTGGGGGAAGAATGTTAGGTTTACACCTACAAATATTACACCGAATTGGGTTTTGGCTCATGTTGAGTGAAGGGTGTATCCGGTGAATAGGGGGAATCAGTGGGTGAATCCTGCCAGGATTGCAAATACTGCTCCTATGGATAGGACGTAGTGGAAGTGGGCTACTACGTAGTAGGTGTCGTGCAGGGCGATGTCTAGTGAGGAATTTGCTAGAACGATTCCTGTTAGTCCTCCGATAGTGAACAGGAAGATGAATCCTAGGGCTCATAGTATTGGGGGGTCTCATTTGATTGTGCCTCCGTGGAGGGTGGCTAGTCAGCTGAATACTTTGATACCGGTTGGGATGGCAATGATTATAGTGGCGGATGTAAAGTATGCTCGTGTATCAACGTCTATTCCTACTGTGAACATGTGGTGAGCTCAGACGATAAAGCCCAGGAATCCAATGGATAGTATGGCTCATACTATTCCTATGTAGCCGAATGGTTCTTTTTTGCCTGCGTAATAGGTTACAACGTGGGAAATGATTCCAAATCCTGGGAGAATTAGGATGTAGACTTCTGGGTGGCCGAAGAATCAGAAGAGGTGTTGGTATAGGACTGGGTCGCCTCCTCCTGCGGGGTCGAAGAAGGTGGTGTTGAGGTTGCGGTCTGTGAGGAGTATCGTAATTCCTGCGGCGAGGACAGGGAGGGATAGAAGTAGTAGAACTGCGGTGATTAGGACGGATCAGACGAATAGGGGGGTTTGGTATTGTGAGAGGGCGGGAGGTTTTATGTTGATGGCTGTTGTGATAAAGTTAATTGCCCCGAGGATTGAGGAGATGCCAGCTAGGTGTAGGGAGAAGATTGCTAGGTCAACGGAGGCTCCGGCGTGGGCTAGATTGCCGGCTAGTGGGGGGTATACTGTTCAACCGGTGCCTACCCCTGCTTCAACTGTGGAGGAGGCTAGGAGGAGGAGGAAGGATGGTGGTAGTAGTCAGAAGCTTATGTTGTTTATTCGTGGGAATGCTATGTCTGGGGCTCCGATTATTAGGGGAACCAGTCAGTTTCCGAACCCTCCGATTATGATTGGTATAACTATGAAGAAGATTATTACGAAAGCGTGAGCTGTGACGATTACGTTGTAGACTTGGTCGTCTCCTAGAAGGGCTCCGGGTTGGCCTAGTTCTGATCGAATGAGAAGGCTTAGGGCTGTACCTACTATTCCGGCTCATGCGCCGAAAATTAGGTATAGGGTTCCAATGTCTTTGTGGTTGGTTGAGAATAGTCATCGGGTAATGAATGTCATAGGTAAGATGGCTGAGTGTATAAGCGTTAGGCTGTAGTCCTTTTTACAGAGGTTCGATTCCTCTTCTTATCGGCCCTGTGGTGAAGTTCATAGTGAGTTGCAAGCTCATTGATGCGCATTAAGTGTGTGCCGGGGTCTTAGGCAGAAGCCTGTTGGTTAGGGCATATAGCTGTTAACTATAGAGTTGTGGGATCGAAGCCCATCTGTCTAGTGGGTCGTAAGGTCCTAGCTTAATTAAAGCACCTGAGTTGCATTTAGGGGATGCAGGGTAATAGCCTGCGGACTTTAGCAGAAACTAAGAGAGTTTAACTCTTGTTTAAGGCTTTGAAGGCCTTCGGTTTAGGTAATCCTAAGTTTCTTAAATGAGGCTGGGGATTATGGGAGAGAGGGGGAGGAGTATGATGGACATGGTGGTTAAGATGGCAGTTGAAACATTGGTTGGCTTGTTCGTGCGTCATTGTTTCATGTGGTTTGTAGTGTGTGGGGGGAGTGTAATTGTTGTGCAGTATGCAAGGCGTAGGTAGAAGAATAAGCTCAGTAGGGAGAGGAGGGAGATGAGTGTGGCTGCTAGGGCTATGTCTTGCTTAGTTAGTTCTTGGATAATAAGTCATTTAGGCAGAAATCCTGTTAGAGGAGGGAGTCCTGCAAGGGAGAGGAGGGTTAGGAGTAACATTGTGTTTAAAGGGGGGGTTTTGGTTCATGAGGTTATTAGAGTGGATAGTTTTAGCACTTTGATTGTGTTTAAGGTGAGGAAAACAGCTGTGGTTATTACAGCATACAGGTAGAAGTTGAGAAGGGTGAGTTTAGGGTTGTAGGCGATGATGATTGTTATTCAGCCTAGGTGGGAGATGGAGGAGAAGGCTAGGATTTTTCGGATTTGTGTTTGATTAAGGCCTATTCATCCCCCTAGGGCTGCAGAGAGGATAGCTAGGGTAGTTAGGAGGGTGGGATTTAGTGAGGGTGAGGTTATGTAAAGTAGTGCAATTGGGGGGAGTTTTATGATGGTAGACAGGAGGAGGCCGGTAGTGAGGGGGGAGCCTTGAAGTACTTCTGGGAATCAGAAGTGGAATGGCACTAGTCCTAGTTTTATTGCGATTGCTGAGGTAAGGATTAAGCAGGATGTTGGGTGGGAGAGTTGGGTGATGTCTCATTGTCCGGTCTGTCATGCGTTGGTTATGCTGGAGAATAAGACAAGAGCAGAGGCAGCTGCTTGGGTTAGGAAATACTTAGTGGCAGCTTCAATGGCTCGTGGGTGGTGGGATTTTGAGATCAGGGGGAGGATGGCGAGTGTGTTGATTTCAAGGCCAGCCCAGGCTATAATCCAGTGATGGCTTGAGATAGTGATGGTTGTTCCTAGAAGTAGGCTAATAATAAAGATTAGATTTGCTGAGGGGTTCATTAGCAGGGGAAGGAGTTGAACCATCATTTTCGGGGTATGGGCCCGATAGCTTGTTTAGCTGACCCTACTAGAAAGTAATATAAAGGAAGTATGGAGGGTTTTGATCCCTTTAGTGTGGGTTCGATTCCTGCCTTTCTAAGTGAAAGGAAATGAGAGGGCTGGTGTACCTCCATGTTCACTTTATCATAGTGACCCTTGACGTTCAGGCACATTTCCGGTGGAGGGGGGGGGTCTTAGATAGGGGGGTAAGCCCGCGTAGCAGATTGGTATGCTGGTATGTCAGAGGCATAGGGCTAGTGTGAGGGGTAGGAAGTTTTTTCATAGTAGGTGCATTAGTTGATCGTATCGGAATCGGGGGTAGGAGGCGCGAATTCATAGGAATCCTGCGGACAGGAGCAAGACTTTTGTTGCAAGAATGACGGGGAATAATTCTTGAGGGGGGTTGAGAAAGCTTGGGTTGAAGAATAGGATTGTGGTTAGTGTGTTTATAAGTAGGATATTGGCGTATTCGGCTAGGAAGAAAAGGGCAAAAGGGCCTGCTGCGTATTCTACGTTAAACCCTGACACTAGCTCTGATTCTCCCTCTGTTAGATCAAAGGGGGCACGGTTGGTTTCAGCGAGGGTGGAGACATATCATATCATGGCGAGGGGTCAGCAGGAGAAAATGAGGTAGAGGGGTTCTTGGGTGACTGCGAGGGTGTTGAGGGTGTAGTTGCCGCTAATAAGAACGATAGAGAGCAAGATAATGGCTAGTGTGACTTCGTATGAGATTGTTTGGGCTACTGCTCGTAATGCTCCGATTAGGGCGTATTTTGAGTTGGAGGCTCAGCCTGATCATAAAATGGAGTATACTGCTAGGCTTGACATGGCCAGTAAGAAAAGTAAGCCTAGGTTAAGGTCTGCTAGGGAGAATGGAAGGGGCAGAGGAGTTCAGATTGAGATCGCTAGGAGTAAGGCGAGTATTGGGGTTGCGATAAATAAGATGGGGGATGATGTTGATGGTCGAATGGGTTCTTTAATGAATAGCTTCACGCCGTCTGCTAGGGGTTGCAGGAGTCCGAAGGGCCCAACGATGTTTGGGCCTTTTCGACCTTGTATGTAGCTTAGAATTTTGCGTTCTACTAGCGTGAGGAAAGCTACTGCGATTAGGATTGGTAGGGCATAGGAGAGGGCTATGATGAGGTTAATTAGAAGCGGGTGGTTGGTCATGGCTGTAGGGTGGTTTGGGTTAAGCTAGGGAGAGGATTTGAACCTCTGATTTAAAGGACTTAAGCCTTTTGCATTTTCCGAGCTCTGCCACGCTAGCTGGTCCTTTTCTTGGACGTGATGTGGTGTGATAGCCTTTTGTAATTTAGTTGGTTTCATTACTTAAGGCGAAGGCTTGCTTGTGGTATTGGCCTCACTTTTCCTATCCTTTCGTACTGGGAAGAGTTCATCATAGATAGAAACCGACCTGGATTGCTCCGGTCTGAACTCAGATCACGTAGGACTGTTAATCGTTGAACAAACGAACCCTTAGTAGCGGCTGCACCACTAGGATGTCCTGATCCAACATCGAGGTCGTAAACCTCCCCGTCAATACGGACTCTCGGGGGAGATTGCGCTGTTATCCCTGGGGTAGCTTGGTCCATTGATCAATTATATTGGGTCTGGGTGCTATTAGCACGTTGAGGGGTTGCTCTCAGTCTAGAGGTATGGTCTAATTTTTGGAGGTTTTGTTTTGCTCCAAGGTCGCCCCAACCGAAAAACGCGGACCAGTGGCTTATGTGTCAGTGAACCCGGTGGGTGAGTATGTGATTTAAGGTGGTCGCTGGTTTTGAAGTTCCACAGGGTCTTCTCGTCTTATGGGTTTATCCCTGCTTTTGTACAGGGAGATCAATTTCACCGATTGCCTGTAAGAGACAGTTAAGACCTCGTTTAGCCATTCATACTAGTCTCGATTTATGGGACAATTGATTGCGCTACCTTTGCACGGTTAGGATACCGCGGCCGTTGAACGTGAGTCACCGGGCAGGCATCACCTTCAATACTTGTTTTAGGTTTGCTGAAGGCTATGTTTTTGGTAAACAGTCGGGCCTTGACGGGTTTGCCTAGTTCCTTTTACAGGTTTTAATCTTTCTTAATGGACGCTCCTCTGTCGGGTTAACAATACACTTAATACTGGGCTTGTTTGATTGATCGTATATTGGGGGTTTGTTAATAATGTACGGATGTAAGCTTGCGTCGTAGAGGGAGGACCCTGGTTACTCATTCTAGCATTAACTCTCCTATTTGGGTATAGGTTAGCCTGTTAGTGGGGAGGGAGTCATAAGGTTCTTATATTTTTATGTGGTAGAGCTTTAACGCACTCTTTGTTGATGGCTGCTTGAGGGCCCACAGTATGGTGGAGGGGGTTATTATTTATCCGCTCGTGGAGATTGTATTCTTTTTTAAAGGAGCTGTACCTCCTTTAAATAGCCCTTAATTCGCTTCATTAGGGTTTGTGAGTTTTCCTTGGAGGAGAATTAAGAGTGAACTTAGATTCGTTTCACAGGCAACCAGCTATCACCCAGCTCGATTGGCTTTTCACCTCTACTAACAAGTCATCCCACTCTTTTGCCACAGAGACGGGTTCGCTCAACAATAGCTGCTCGTAAGTAGCTCGCTTGGGTTTCGGGGAGGCAAACTTAAATTCATTTTGCTTGGTTTTTCTTGCTAGACCATGATGCAAAAGGTACAAGGGTTGATCTTTGCTGTTTATAGCTTAGGTTTCATTGCTATTTCATCTTTCCCTTACGGTACGTGATCTCTATCGCGCCAATGGTGTCTTTTCTATCGCCTATACTGGGACTAATAAATGCTTTAGTTGGGTTGTGGGGAGTAGCTTTGTTATTCCAGGTCATGTCGTTTGGGCTAGAGTTTGGCATCAAGACGATCTGGGGTTGGCAGACATTTTTCAGGTGTAAGCTGAATGCTTTAGTTTAAGCTACGTCTTGGTAGTCTAAGTGCACCTTCCGGTACACTTACCTTGTTACGACTTACCTCATCTTTGGCTGAATAGCTTATTAATGTATTGGGGGGCGCCTGCGAGGAGGGTGACGGGCGGTGTGTACGTGCCCCAGGGCCGGCTTAAAGAGGGCTCCATTGTCCCACTTTACTGCTAAATCCGCCTTCCAGGGGTCGTTTCAGGCCCCTTTGCCGTGTGTTCTAATCTAGAAAATGTAGCCCATTACTACCATTCCATAGGCTATACCTTGACCTGTCTTGTTAGCGTGGTGGGGCTATTGCGTCCACTGTTGGGCTTTCAGGGGAGGTGGGCTGGCGACGGCGGTATGTAGGCTGTTTTGGCAAGGAATGGTCAGGTATATCGTGGATCATCGATTACAGAACAGGCTCCTCTAGGTGGGTGTGGGGCACCGCCAAGTCCTTAGAGTTTTAAGCGTTGGTGCTCGTAGTTCTCGGGCGGATGCTTTAGTAGGGGTAAGCATCAAGATTTAGGGCCAGGCATAGTGGGGTATCTAATCCCAGTTTGGGCCCTGGCTTTCGTGGACTTCAATTAATCGTTGTTCTAAGATTTTCTTTGACAAAGTGGCCTTATTGGCATCTTGGGCTTGTGACAGCTCAGTTGCTTTTTAATCTTAGTTACTTGGATAGCATGTTACCACACTTTACGCCGTTATAATGTTAATTTGGGTCTCCTGTATGACCGCGGTGGCTGGCACAGGATTTACCAACCCTAGATTTGCTATGGCTAAGTCAAGCTTGCGCTCATTGCTTAATATTAACTACTGCTGAATACCCGTGGGGGCGTGGCAATTGCAAGGCGTTTTGGGCTACGGTTGTGGTGAGCCTGATACCCGCTCCTATCTGCCTAGTAAAGGTGTCCAGGGCTTCTACACTGGAGCGCGGATACTTGCATGTATATACCTAGCAAAAACTAACAGTAAGGTTAGGACTAAGTCTTTTGTTCTCGGGTGTGTGTGGCAGCCATCTTGACATCTTCAGTGTCATGCTTTTTATAAGCTACAAGAACGGGGGGGGGTTCCTTTAGTGGTTTGGTGTCATGGTTTGTATTTTTGTTTGGTTTTTGTAAGGGCTGTTTTGTGTGGGGTAGGGGAATAAGGGGAGGAAAAATATGGTGATGATGATGGTTAGTTGTTGTTTTATGTTAGCAGGAAATGTAGAGGAAAGTAAGTTGTAAATGTTGATGATAAATGGTTTGGACAATCTAGGAATATATGGTTTGATTGTTTGATGAAAAAATTTTAAAAATGTCAAGATAAAAAAAATAGATGCGTAAAATGGAATTTAAATGTAAGTTCCTAGAATTTGATAAAATAATCAATATGTCCGGCAACCATTACACTATCTGTTGTCTAGAGGTAGGTAGCGCGCCCTCCATGAATGGGGTCAAAGTGCATCAGTGCCAAGTTTGCGACGACCTTATCCGTTAGACCATGACATTCTGGGTGTTAGGGGATTCATATGTTCGGCGGTCATGTGATGGACATGTCAAGAGGAAGATATCACCTGCTCTGCACTTGAGGGGTTTATTGAAGAGACGCTAAGAAAAAACAAGTGTAAGAGGTCGGTATGCCGAAATGATGAGAATAGGGAGGAGTATTCAACCGACCACTTGTATCTGTGAAGAGCAAGGAGGAGGGAATTCGTCAGGTATGTTCCTGAAGTTACAACCAATAGCGCAAAAGAGCAAGGTTAGGAGATGTATGCGCCTGCAGGGCAATAACGTAGGGTACTTTAGACGTTGAGTAGCTCGGTTCTCGTGAGAAGCGCGATCAATAGATAACCATGTCCTCTGGCTTGGGAGTGCTTGAAGGCTGTTGGTGAAGAATCGTACCTAGGAGGTGGGCGAATTCAGTAGACTAGGGGAATTCAAAGGTGTACTGTGACAATAGTCGTTTCCGAGGTTGGGAGGTGTGTACAGTAGATAAGTTCCTGGGTCTTTGGGTGACGCTTGCGGCTTGGCTGTAGGTAGACGCATTTGGGCTATATGGTACCTGAAGCAAGAATGTGCCTGGTGGGTGTATTGGCCGAATGAGGTCCGTTTTGGAGATAATGTTTGGGCTTTTGGTGGAGGGGCATGACGTATGACGTTGGCTATCCTACATTTCATGGACTGTCTGATGGGGCAGAGAGAGTGATGCATATTATACATACCCTGAGAGCAAGAAGAAAATGCGCTGGGGGGGGGGGGGGTCAGAACTAGGCGTTCTTGTAGTTAAATTTATAACAGCGGCTTTTCGGGCCGCAAGTCTCGGAGAGAGGCCGGGCGGGAACTATGATAGAGTTTGTACTGTTTTTGGGTTTGTGTTTCGCTTTGGGGGGGTTAGCGGTTGCTTCTAACCCTTCTCCCTACTATGGGGTGTTGGGGTTGGTTGTGGCGGCGGTTGCGGGGTGTGGTTGGTTGGTGAGTTTAGGTGTTTCTTTTGTTTCTTTGGTGCTTGTTATGGTCTATTTGGGGGGGATGTTGGTAGTGTTTGTATATTCGGTTTCGTTGGCGGCAGAGCCGTATCCGGAGGCTTGGGGTAGTTCTGGGGTTGTTGGTTATGGGTTTGGGATGGGGTTGGTTGTGGTGGTGGGTTTTGTGATGAGTGGTGCGTTAGGGTTGTTGGTTGGTGAGGGGACTGTGAATAGTGGGGGTTTGTTGTCGGTTCGGTCGGATTTTAGTGGGGTGGCTGTGTTATATTCGGAGGGAGTGGGGTTGCTTTTGATTGGGGGGTGAGGGTTGTTGTTGACTTTGTTTGTGGTTTTAGAGCTTGTGCGGGGGTTGTCTCGGGGGGCGATTCGGGCTGTTTAGTGGGTGTGTCAGGAAGTAGTTTAGTTGAAAAATGCCAGCTTTGGGAGTTGGAGAGGAGGGTTTGAGTCCCTTCTTCCTGAAGGGGAAGGGGAAACTCTAAGAAGGGGTTTAGTCTTCAATCTTTGGTTTACAAGACCAATGTTTTTATAAACTATTAGAGTTAATTAGAGCTTAAGTAGTTTATTTTCTAGGAGGGCCGCAAGGGGGAATAGGACTAGAATGATTAGGAAGTATGTGAGTGAGGCTAGTTGGCCAATGATGATGAATGGGTGTTCTACTGGCTGGCTTCCTACTCAGGTTAGGATGAGGACGTTGGTGACTAGGGCTCAGAATAGGATTTGTGATAGGGGGCGGAATGTTATTGATCGTAGTTTGGATGTGTGAAGTAGTGGCATGAGGAATAGGACTAGGATTGAGGCGGCTAGGGCTAGTACTCCTCCTAGTTTGTTTGGGATGGATCGAAGGATGGCGTAGGCGAATAGGAAGTATCATTCAGGTTTGATGTGGGGAGGGGTGGTTAGTGGATTGGCTGGTGTGAAGTTTTCTGGGTCGCCTAGGAGGTTGGGGGAGAATAGGGCTAGTGAGACGAGCAGAGAGAGTATTAGCACGAAGCCTAAGATGTCTTTGATGGTGTAGTAGGGGTGGAAGGGGATCTTGTCGCAGTCTGAGGGAATGCCCATTGGGTTATTTGAGCCCGTTTCGTGTAGGAAGGTTAGGTGGACGAGTGTGAGGCCTACGATGACGAATGGGAGGAGGAAGTGAAGGGCAAAGAATCGGGTGAGGGTAGGGTTGTCGACGGAGAATCCGCCTCAGGCTCATTCGACTAGTGTTTGTCCAATGTAGGGGATGGCTGAGAATAGGTTTGTGATTACGGTAGCTCCTCAGAAGGATATTTGGCCTCATGGTAGGACGTATCCTACAAAGGCTGTTGCTATGAGGGTTAGGAGGAGGATGACTCCAATGTTTCAGGTTTCTTTATTTAGGTATGAGCCGTAGTAGATTCCTCGTCCGATGTGTAGGTAGATGCAGATGAAGAAGAAGGAGGCTCCGTTTGCGTGGAGGTTGCGGATGAGTCAGCCGAATTGGACGTCTCGGCATATGTGGGCGACGGAGGAGAAGGCTAGGTTGGTGTCTGCTGTGTAGTGTATGGCTAGAAGGAGACCTGTGATGATTTGAGTGATTAAGCAAACTCCTAACAGGGATCCGAAGTTTCATCATGTTGAGATGTTTGAGGGTGTGGGAAGGTCAATTAGGGCGTTGTTGATGATTTTTAGGATTTGGTGGTTTTTACGAAGATTGAGGGCCATTGGTTGTTTCTATATGTGGATATGAGGATGATGAGAATGGATAGGGCGAATGAGCTTAAGTAGGCTTTAATTTGTCCGGAGTGAAGGAGGGTGGCAGTTTTGGTTGCTGTTAGTTGTAGGTGTGCTAGTCCTTCTGGTCCTATTATTTTGTATCAGGAGAGGTCGATTAGGTGGGAGGCAATATTTTGTCCTCCGTTGAGGAAGTTGGTTGTGCTTAGACGGTGGGTTAGGGGGTTAAAGTATCCTAGGGATGTAGAGAAGTTTGAGAAGCGGGTTTGTTTTGTGAGGATAAGTGTTTGGGCTATTTTTGAGATTTCTAGTGCTAGGGCGATTCCTAGGGCGGTTACGATCAGGGCAGTTATTTTGATGGAGAGAGGTATGGTTATGGGGGGTGTTTTTGTGGGGGTAATGAATGAGGTGATGAGGAATCCTGCTAGGATGCTTCCTAGTGCGAGTCGAGTAATGGGGGATGTCACTGCGGGGTTGTTTTCGTTTATTGGGGTTAGGGGCGGGATTCGGACGAAGCCGGCTTGTACTAGTACGGTTATGCGAATTGTGTATACTGCGGTGAATGATGTGGCTAGGAGGGTTAGGAGTAGTGCTCAGGTATTTAGGTAGGAGGTGTTTAGGCTTTCGATGATTTGGTCTTTTGAGTAGAATCCGGCCAGGAATGGTGTTCCCATTAGGGCAAGGTTGCCGATAGTGAGGCATGCAGTTGTTGTTGGTAGTATTTTTTGTAGTCCTCCTATTTTTCGAATGTCTTGTTCTCCGTTTAGGCTGTGGATGATGGAGCCGGAGCATAGGAAGAAGTATGGCTTTGAAGAATGCGTGGGTGGAGATGTGGAGGAAAGCTAGTTCGGGGAGGTTTAGTCCAATTGTGACTATTATTAGTCCTAGTTGGCTTGAAGTGGAGAAGGCAATGATTTTTTTAATGTCGTTTTGGGTGAGGGCGCATGTGGCTGCGAATAGTGTGGTTAGAGCTCCTAGGCATAGGCATAGGGATAGGGCGGTTTGGTTGTTGTTAAATAGGGGGTGGGTTCGAATAAGTAGGAAGATTCCGGCTACTACTATTGTGCTGGAGTGGAGTAGGGCGGATACAGGGGTTGGTCCTTCTATTGCGGCTGGGAGTCATGGGTGAAGACCAAATTGGGCAGATTTTCCGGTTGCGGCTAGGATGAGGCCTAGTAAGGGTAGTGTGGGGGTTTGGGAGGGGGTGGGGAGTTGTTGGATTTCTCAGGTGTTTATGGTGGAGGCAAGTCATGCTATGCAGAGGATAAGTCCGATGTCTCCGATTCGGTTGTAGAGTACGGCTTGGAGGGCGGCAGTGTTAGCTTCTGCTCGGCCGTGTCATCAGCTGATTAGTAGGAAGGATATGATTCCGACTCCTTCTCAGCCGATGAATAGGATAAATAGGTTGTTGGCGATGATTAGAATGAGTATGGCGATTAGGAAGAATAGTAGGTAGGTGAAGAATTTTGTGATGTAGGGGTCTGAGGCTATGTATCATGATGCGAATTGTAGGATGGATCATGACACGAATAGTGCAATGGGGAAGAAGGTGAGGGAGTAAAAGTCTATTTTTAGGCTGATGGGAATTTTAAAGTTAGTGATGAATTTTCATTCTCATAGAGAGGTGAGGCTTT
>NW_022148575.1:0-16795 GCF_901933205.1 Camarhynchus parvulus | reverse complement strand
TTTGGAGAGATTTTGGGGGAAATTTGGGGAAATTCTGGGATTTTGGGGAATTTTCGGAAGTTTTAAGAGAAATTTGGGGGTTGAAAATGGGAATTTTGGGGGATTTTGGGGGGAATTTGGGGAATTTTTGGAGGAATTTTTGGGAGTTTTAGGGGAATTTGGGGGAAATTTGGGATTTTTTGGGGGAATTTTCGGAAGGTTTAGGAGGAATTTGGGGCTTGAAATGGGAATTTTGGGGATTTTTTGGGGGGAATTTTGGGGAGTTTTTGGGGAATTTGGGGGATTTTTTTTGGAAATTTGGGAAATTTTGGGGGAATTTGGGGGGAATTTTGGGAATTTTGGGGGATTTTTTTGGGAATTTTGGGGAGTTTTAGGAGAAATTTGGGGGAAATTTGGGAATTTTGGGGATTTTTTGGGGACTTTTGGGGGAAATTTGGGAATTTTGGGGGAAATTTGAGGATTTTTTGGGGGCTCCAGGTGGCGCTGGGGGACAGCTCTGGGAATTGGGGCGATTTGGGATTTTTTGGGAAATTTTGGGCAAATTGGGGAATTTTGGGGAAATTTGGGATTTTTTGGGGGGAATTTTTTGGGGGAATTTTCGGAAGTTTTAAGAGAAATTTGGGGGTTGAAATGGGAATTTTGGGGATTTTTGGGGGAATTTGGGGAATTTTTGGAGGAATTTTTGGGAGTTTTAGGGGAATTTGGGGGAAATTTGGGGATTTGGGGGAAATTTGGGGGGAAATTTGGGAATTTTGGGGGATTTTTTTGGGAATGTTGGGGATTTTGGGGAATTTTGCAATTTTGGGGGATTTTTCTGGAATTCTGAGGCTTCAATGGGAAATTTTGGGGAGAAAGCTGGGATTTTTGGGGAATTTTTGAGATTTTTGGAAGAGATTTTGGGGAAGATTTTGGGAAATTTTGAGGATTTTGGGGGATTTTTTGGGGAATTTTCGGGAGTTTTAGGAGGAGTTGTGCATTTTGGGGATTTTTGGAATTTTGGGAATTTTTTTGGGAATTTTTGGGGGGATTTCTGAGGATTTTGAGGAATTTGGAAACTTTGGGATTCTTTTGGAAGTGCTGCAAGGGATTTTGGGGAATTTTGGGGATTTTTTGGTGGAATTTTGAGGATTTTTGGGGGCTCCGGGCGGCAGCTCTGGGAAATTTGGGAATTTTGGGGTTTTTTTGGGGGGAATTTGGGGATTTTTAGGGAAGCTTTGGGAATTTTAGGGCTTGAAATGGGAATTTTTGGGGGGAAATTTGGCATTTTTGGGGATTTTGCGGAAATTTTGGGGAATTTTGGGGACTTTTTGGGAATTTTAGGGATTTTTTTTAGAATTTTGAGGCTGGAAATGGCAAATTTTGGGGAGAAAGTTGGGATTTTTGGGGAATTTTTGAGATTTTTGGAAGAGATTTTGGGGGAATTTTGGGGATTTTTTGGGAAATTTTGAGGATTTTGGGGAATTTTGGGGGGTCCAGCTCTGGGAAAATCCCGAATTGTGGGGAAGTTGAGGGGTTGAAATTGAAATTTTGGGGAAATTTGGGGCGGTTTTGGGGGTTCAGTGGGGCCTTGGGGTTCTCAAGGGGATTTTTTGAGGTTGAAATTTGGGAATTTTGGGGGCAATTTGGGGGATTTTTCGGGAATTTTTCGGATTTTTGGGAGAAATTTTGTGGAATTTTTAAAATTCAATTTCTGTGATTTTTTGAAAGGGAATTTTTAGGGGAGTTTTGAGGGGATTTGGGGTGAATTTTGGGAATTTTTGGGGGATTTTTGGAAGGAATTTCGGGGAGTTTTGGGAATTTTGGGGGAATTTTTGGGAAATTCAGGAGTTTTGAGGATTTTTTTTTGAATTATTTTTAAATCTCGGGGATCCTGGATGAGATTTGGTCGATTTTTAGCGAATTTTGGGGGAATTTGGGGGATTTTTTGGGCAATTTTGGGGAACTTTGGGGATTTTTTGGACGATTTGAGGGTCTAGTTCCGGGAAATTTGGGATCTTTGGGGATTTTTTGAGGATTTTTAAAAAAATTTTGGGGTCCTGGAGGGGATTTGGGGGTTTAAAAAGGAATTTTTGGGGTTTAAAGAGGAATTTTGGGGTTTTAATTGGGAATTTTGGGGTTTTAATTGGGAATTTAAGGCATTTTGAGGGGATTTGGGGAATTTTCGGGGCAATTTTGGGGTTGTTGTTGGGATTTCGGGGGAGATTTGGGGAATTCAAATGGAATTTTTGGGTTTCACTCGGGATTTTGGGGGGAATTTTTGGGAATTTGCGGCTCCAGCTCCGGTAAAAAAAAAAAAACTTCGGAATTTTGGGGATTTTTTGGTGAATTTTTGGGTCCGGCTCCAGGAATTTGGGAAATTTGGGAGAAATCTGAGGGTCCTGGAAGGGGTTTTAGAAAAATTTGGGAGAAAATTCGAGATTTGGGGGTTCTGAGGGAGTCCGGGAGGAATTCTGGGGAATTTTGGGTGGAAATTCGGGAATATTTGGGGAATTTGGGGTAAATTCGGGGAAACTGTTGGGAATTGAGCGATTCCTGAGGGGATTTGAGGAATTTTGGGGGGTCCCGAGTGGGATTTGTGAGGTTTTTGGGGGATTTTTGGGGCGGTTTTCGGGGTTTTTGGGGCTCACCTGGCTTCTCCACCTTCACCTTGGCGGCCATGGCGGCTCCGGACGCGTCTCTGGGGCCTGGCAGGGGTGGGGGGCTCATCAGCGATCCCCAAATCCCCCAAAATTCCCCCCAAATTGCCCCAAAATCGCCTCAATTCCCCCCAAAATCCGCGCCCCCTCCCCCCCCTCACCGCCGCCCTCAGGAGCCGCCGCTTCCCGCCTTCCGCCGGCGCCACCTACCATTGGTCGACGCGTCTGCCAATCAAAGCTTGCAGCCAATCAGCGGCCTTGAAGGCGGTACCTCCAGGCCGCGCCATTTTGGCGATTTGACTACAACTCCCGTCATGCCTCGCGGCTCCATAGAGAGCTATTAAATGCTGGACTACCGCTCCCGTCATGCCTCGCGGCTCCTTAGAGCGGCATTGAAGCGGGGCCTACAACTCCCGTCGTGCCCTTCGGCCCCATATACTGTCAATGGGGGCTGCAAAGCCTATGACTCCCGTCATGCCCCGCGGCCCCGTAGCGTTTAATGGAAGCCGGGCCTACACATCCAGAGTGTCCTGTACACGCCCCCAAATGTTCCCCAAATGTTCCCCCAAACCCAAAGTTGCCCATGAACTGCCCCCCCGGACCCCCGGATGCTCCCCAGGATTCCTAAGATCCGCCCCAGCACCCACTCAAGACCCCCAAGGGTCCTCACGGAGGCGCTGGTGTCCCCCTAAACCTTCCCCCCGGCCTACGGACCCTCGGTCTGCGCCGCCTACAATTCCCATGCTGCCCAGGGTCTACAACTCCCATCATCCCCCGCGCCCCACAGAGGCCCAGTAGAGCCCCTCAAGTTCCCCTCAGGTGCCTTTTGAGGATCCCTTAAATGGCCCCTCTGGCCCACAAGTGGCACTTAGGACCCCCAAGTGCCCCCAGACCCCCAAGTTTCCCGTTCGAGCAACTGCCTGGACTACAGCTCCCATCATGCTTCGCGACGCCCATAGAGCCCCATTACAAACACGCATACAACTCCCATCAGCCCCGGCGCCCCGTAAGGAATCGTTGTAACCCTTAGAGCCCCATTACAAACGCGCATACAACTCCCATCAACCCTCGCGCCCCAATAAGAATCATTACAGCCGCGCCTACCATTCTCATTATCACTCGCGTACCCCTGCTCCCCAGTTATTCGCCTACAACTCCCGTCATGCCCCGCGCCCCCATAGCCCGTCATTGCAGGCCCCGCCCCTCCCGCACTACAACTCCCGTGCTGCCCCGCGGCGCTTTTCCCGCGCTTTTTCGCTCCCCCTCAGAGCCCCCCGGCCATGATGGCGGAGGCTCTGGGGCGCTGGCTCCGGGAGGAGATGGAGCTGCCGCCCTCCGCCGCCCCCTCCCCGGCCGCCCTCCGCAGGTCGGCACCACCCAGGGACCCTCCTGGGGACCCCCCTGAGGCGGGGAGGGGCCGGGGGGTTTCGGGGGGCCGGGGGTGGGAACCCCCCTGAGGGCTCCGTCAGGGGAGGGCGGGAATTTGGGGTGGCCTGGGGGGGTTTGGGGTCCCTTTGGAGGGTCCTGAGGGGGTTTTGGGGGGCTGAGGCGGTTTGGAGTCCCTGTGCAGAGTCCGGGCGGGGTTTGGGGTGGCCTGAGGGGATTTTGGGGTCACCTTGGAGGGTCCTGGGGGTTCTGGGGGGTCCTGGGGGATTTTGGGGTCCCTTGGAGGGTCCTGACGGGGTTTGGGGTCCCTTTGAAGGGTCCTGGCGATGTTTTGAGGAGTCCTGGGGGGATTTTTGGGTCCCTTTGGAGGGTCCTGGGGAATTTTAAGGACTTGGGGGATCCTGAGGGAGTTTTGGGGTCCCTTTTTAGGATCATGGGGAGATTTTGGGGTCCCACTGAGGGGTCCTTGAGAGATTTTGGGGTCCCTCTTAGGGCATCCTGAGTGGATCTGGGGGTTCCTGGGGGTGATTTTCGGACTCCTTGATGGGTTTTGGAATCCCTTTGGGAAGTTTTGGGGGTCCTGGGTGAATTTTATGGTCACCCCCCAAATTTTGGGGTGCCCCAATTCCCTCCTCTCCAGGCTCTGCTCCGGCCCCACAGCCCCCGTGTGGGATTACGTGACCCGCCACGTCCGGAACCAACGGTGAGGGGGAACCCCAACATTCAGGGGTGAAAAAACCCCAAAAATTGGAAAGGGGACCCCAAAATTTAGGGGTGGGGAGACCTTTCCAGGACTACAGCTCGTATCATGCCCCGCGACACCCATTGGGCTCCATTGGATGCGCGCATACAACTCCCATCATCCCCCGCGCCCTATTGAGTTTTATTATAGCCGAGCCTACAGCTCCCATCATCCCCCGCGCCCCATTGGGTTTTAGTATAGCCGAGCCTACAGCTCCCATCATCCCCCGCGCCCCATTGAGTTTTAGTATAGCCGAGCCTACAGCTCCCATCATCCCCCGCGCCCCATTGAGTTTTATTATAGCCGAGCCTACAGCTCCCATCATCCCCCGCGCCCCATTGGGTTTTATTATAGCCGAGCCTACAGCTCCCATCATCCCCCGCGCCCCATTGGGTTTTAGTATAGCCGAGCCTACAGCTCCCATCATCCCCCGCGCCCCATTGGGTTTTAGTATAGCCGAGCCTACAGCTCCCATCATCCCCCGCGCCCCATTGAGTTTTAGTATAGCCGAGCCTACAGCTCCCATCATCCCCCGCGCCCCATTGAGTTTCGTTCTAGCCGAGCCTACAGCTCCCATCATGCCCCGCGCCCCTTTCCCGCCCTTTTTGTTCCGGATCTCCCCTCACGGAATTTTCGGGGTGTCCCCACAGGAACGTGAAGAAGATTCGGGGAAACCTGCGCTGGTATCCGAAATTTGGGGGTTCCCAAAAATTTGGGGGCTCCTGGAGAGGAAAAATTGGGGGGACCCCAAAATTTGAAGGGGAGCTCAAAATTGGGGGCTCCCAAAGGTTTTGGAGGCACAAAATCAATGGGGGGGATTCCAAAAATTGGGGGGTGGGGGTGCCGAAATTTGGGGGTTCACCCCAAAAATTTGAGAGGAGATTTTTGTGGGGATGCCACAATTGTTCCTTAACTCGGGGTTCAGGTATGGGCACCTGCAGGAGCTGCAGGTGAGGGGGACCCCAAAACCTGGGGGGAGAGGGATTTGGGGTGGGAAACTCAAAATTTGGGGTGATTTCCCTCAGATTTGGGGAAACATTTTAAAGCATTTCCCCGATTTTGGGGTGTTCCTAAAATTTGGGGGGTCTTAAGGGATCTCAGCCGATTTTGGGGTTTTTGGGGCCTCTTTCAAAATTTGGGGGTTCCTCAATGTGAGTGGGGGGGAGATTTGGGCAATTCACCCAAAATTTGTGGAGATTTCCCAAAATTGGAGTCTCCTATAAATCTTGAGCCTCATTTTTATAGGATTTTGGGGGTTTTTTTTTCCGTTTCTTTGGGAGTTTTGCGTGTCGTGAGGGCGCTGGGGACAATCTGAGGGAGATTGGGCTGAATGTGGGCGGATTTGGGGTCCATTTTGAGCCTCATTTCTGTGGAATTTTGGGGTTTTTTATGGGATTTTTCCCCAAACTTTGGGAGTTTTGGGAATCGTGAGGGGGTTGGGCACACTCTCAGGGGGATTGGGGTGAATTTTGGGGTGAATTTGGGCGGATTTGGGGCCGCGTTTTCGCCGCAGGCCGCTCCGGCTCCTCCGAGCCAGCAGGGGGCGCTGCGCGCATGCGCGGCGCGGCTCCGGAAGGAGCTGCAGGGCCTGGGGGACGCCATTGCGGACGCACAGGAAACGGCGCAGCGCCTCGGTGAGTCCGGCCGGAAACGCCGCACCCGCACAAAGGTTCCTACCCTCCAAACCCCATTGTGGGGTCTCCCCACCCCCCAACCTTTGGGGTCCCCCCCATTTTGGGGTCCCATAAACCCCAGTTTTGGGGTCCCCCTAAGTTCTTAGGGTTCCAAGTCCCACTAAATCCAAGTTTTTGGGGTCTCCACCCCAAGTTTAGGGTCCTGTGATGTCCCTAAACCCCAATTTTGGGGTCCCTGATTAACTCAAACCCCAATTTTGGGGTTCCCTTCTCCAAATTTGGGGTTCCTGACCCTTCCCAAACCCCAATTTTGGCATCTCCACCCCCAAATTTTTGGGTTCCTCACCCATTTTTGGCCTCCCACGATCCCCCAAAGCCCAATGTTGGGGTCCCTGAACCCCCAAAACCCCAATTTTGGGATTCCTTCCCCATTTTTAGGGTCCCTGACCCCCCAAAGCCCAATGTTGGGGTCCCTGACTCCCCCCAAACCCCAATTTTGAGGTCCCCACCCCTAAATCTGGGGTCCCCAAACCCAAATTTGGGATCCCAGGACCCCCAAACCCCAATTTTGGGGTCCCTGACCCCCCCAAACCCCAATTTTGGGGTCCCTGAGCCTCCAAAACCCCAAATTTTGGGGTTCCTTCCCCATTCTTAGGGTCTCTGATCCCCCCAAAACCCAAATTTGGGGTCCCTGACCCCCAAAGTTTTGGGTTCTTCCCCCATTTTTGGGCTCCCAGGATTCCCCAAACCCCAATTTTGGGGTCCCTGAACCCCCAAAACCCCAAATTTTGGGGTTCCTTCCCCATTTTTGGGCTCCCTGACCCCCCCCAAACCCCAATTTTGGGATCCTGACCCCAATTCTGGGCTCCCTGACCCCCCAAACCCCAATTTTCGTGTCCCCACCCCAAATTTGGGATCTCCTGCCCCCCCCAAGCCCCAAATTTGAGGTCCCCAAACCAATTTTGGGGTCCCAGGACCCTTCCTACACCGAATTTGGCGTCCCCCACCCCAATTTTGGGCTCCCTGACCCCCCCTAAACCCCAACTTTGGGGTCCCCACCCCCAAATTTTTGGTTTCCTTCCCCATTTTTGGGATCCCTGGCCCCCCCAAACCCCAATTTTGGGATCCCCACCCCGATTCTGGGCTCCCTGACCCCCCCCAAACCCCAATTTCGGGGTCCTGACCCCAATTTCGGGGTCCCCTCCCCCCTTTCCCCCTTCAGAGGCCGCCCTGGGGGAGGGGCACAGCCGGCGGTGGGCGGAGCTTCGGCGAGGGGCGGAGCTTCGGCTGCTGGGGGTGGAGCCGGGCCCTGCAGGGCTGCGGGCCGGCCACGAGGGGGCGCTGAGGGCGCGCCATAAAAGGTAAAGGGGCGGGGCCTAACGGGGGCGGGGCCTAACGGGGGCGGGGCTTGGTGGGGTTTCCTTATATGGGCAAAGGGGGAAATTTTGGCAGCCCTGAGGGGATTTGGGGATTTTGGGTTCCTGAAGGGGATTTGGGGGGGATTTTGGGGGATTTGAGGGGATTTTGGGGGAATTTGAGGGGATTTTGGGGAAATTGAGGCAAATTTTAGGGAAATTTTAGGGGATTTTTGAGGAATTTTGGCAGAATTTGGGGGGATTTTGGGGAATTTCAGGGGATTTTGGGGGGATTTGGGGAAATTTTTGGGTGAATTTGAGGGAATTTTGGGGAATTTTAGGGGATTTTGGGGGAATTTTAGGGGATTTTGGGGGAATTTGAGGGGATTTTGGGGGGAATTTGAGGAGATTTTGGGTTCCTGACGGGATTGTGGGGGAATTTGAGGGAATTTTGGGGTTTGTGCTGCGATTTTTGGTTCTTTGGGGATTTCTGGGGAGAATTTGAGGGGTTTTGGAGAATTTTGAGGCAATTTTGGGGTCCCTGCTGGGAATTTTGGGATTTGGAGGAAATTTGGAGGAGATTTTGGGGGATTTCTGAGGGGAAATTTGGGGATTTTGGGGTCCCTGAGGAGATTCTTCTGTGGGGGGGGTTTAAAGCGATTTTGAGGAGATTTTTGGGGGATTTTGAGGAGATTTTGGGGATTTGAGGAGATTTTGGGGATTTTCAGGGGTTTTTGGTCCCCTCCCCTCAGGCCGGGCCCGAGCCGGGCGGAGCTGTCAGCCATCTTGGCCTCGGGGGCGGAGCCGGAAGTGCTGGTGAGTGGGCGGGGCCTGGCATGGTGGGCGGGGCCTGGGCACCCCTAAAATCCCCACCCCCAAAATCCCAAATCTCCCCTGGACCCCTTAAATTCTTCCCAAATGCACCTAAAATCTGAAATATTGCTAAAAATCCCCAAAAATCCCCCAAAATTAAAAAGAAATCCAAAAATTCCCTGAAAATGCCCCCCAAAAAATCCCAAAAATTCCCCAAAATCCCCCCAAAATTCTCTCAAAAAAATCCCCAAAAGTCCCCCAAGATCTTCCAAAAAATCCCCAAAATTCTCCTAAACCCCCCAAAAAACCCCCAAAATTCCCCCCAAATCCCCCAAAAGTCCCAAAAATTCTCCCAAAATAAAAAAAATTCCCCAAAATCCCCCAAAGAAATCCCCCAAATTTCCCCCAAATTCCCCAAAAGAAACCCCAAAATTCCCCAAAATCCCAAAAATCCCCAAAATTCCCCTAAAACCCACCAAAAAATCCCCAAAATTCCCCAAAAAAATCCCAAAAATTTCCCCAAAATAAAAAAAAAATCTCAAATGTTCCCCCAAAAAATCCCAAAAGCTGCCCCAAAATCTCCCAAAAAATCCCCAAAATTGCCCCAAAATAAAAAAGAAAAATCCCGAAAATCCCAAATCTGCCCAAAAAGCCTTTAAAATCTTTTTTGGATGGCCCAAAAAAACCCTAAAATATCAATTTTCCCCAAAATTCTTTCCAGTTGCCGCAAAATCTCTCCCAGAATCTTCCCTGGACCCTCAAAAATCCCAAATCCTCCCAAAATCTTTCCTGGAGTTCCCCCAAAAATCCCCAAATCCCCCCCCAAACTCCCCAAATCCCCCCAAAACTCCCCAAATCCCCCCAAATCCCCCCAAAAATCCCCAATCCGCCCAAAACTCCCCAAATCCCCCCAAAACTCCCCAAAAATCCCCAATCAGCCCAAATCCCCCCAAATCCCCCCAAAAATCCCCAATCCGCCCAAAACTCCCCCCCGACCCCCCAAGCCCCTCCCTCTCCCCAGGTGTCAATCAAGGCCCTGTGCAAGGCCAGGGAGGCGGAGCTCCGGAGGCCACGCCCACACAGGTAAGCCACACCCCTTCCTCATTAGCTACTAATTAACCCTCTAATTAATCGATTAACCAGCTAATTAATCCACCCCAGAGCTGCCAATCACCCCGGGAAGGCCCAGGAGGCTCCGGATTGGCTGGAACAGGCTGAGGTGGGTGTGGCTTGCTGGGGAAGGGGGCGTGGCTGCGTTCAGGCCCCACCCCCTGCCCTGACGCTTGGCGCCCCCTGCAGGCCGTGCTGATTGGCCACAGCCCGGGGGCGGTGCTCTGGGCGCTGGAGGCCCTGGCCAATCACAGCACCAGGTGGGTGGGGCTTAGTGGGGTGGGTGTGTCTAGAAGGGATGGGTGGGGCTTAAAATGGGTGGGGCTTACCAGAGTGGGTGTGGCTTGAAGGGGTGGGTGGGGCTTGAATGGGTGGGTGGGGCTTAAGGGGGTGGGTGGGGCCTAAAATAGTGGGTGGGGCTTAGAGGGGTGGGTGTGACTAGAAGGAATGGGTGGGGCTTAACAGTGGGTGGGGCTTAAGGAGGTGGGTGTGGCTTAAAAGAATGGGTGGAGCTTACAGGGGTGGTGTGACTAAATGGAGTGGGTGCGGCTTAAGGGAGTGGGTGGGGCTTAAAGGAGTGGGTGGGGATTAAATGAGTAAAATAAGTAGGTGGGGCTTAAAGTGGTGGGTGTGTCCAAAAGGGCTGGGTGGAGCTTAAAGTGGGTGGCGCTTAACAGAATTGATGTGGCTTAAATGGGTGAGTGGGGCTTAAGGGGGTGGGTGTGGCTTAAAATAGTGGGTGGAGCTTAGAGGGGTGGGTGTGACTAGAAGGTATGGGTGGGGCTTAAAATGGGTGGGGCTTAACAGAGTGGGTGTGGCTTAAAGGGGTGGATGGGGCTTAAGGGGGTGGGTGGGGCCTAAAATAGTGGGTGGAGCTTAGAGGAGTGGGTGTGACTAGAAGGGATGGGTGGGGCTTAACAGAGTGGGTGTGGCTTAAAAGAGTGGGTGGTGCTTACAGGGGTGGTGTGACTAAAAAGGATGGGTGGGGCTAAAGGGGGTGGGGCTTAAAATAGTGGGTGGAGCTTAGAGGAGTGGGTGTGACTAGAAGGGATGGGTGGGGCATAACAGAGTGGGTGTGGCTTAAAAGAGTGGGTGGTGCTTACAGGGGTGGTGTGACTAAAAAGGGTAGGTGGGGCTTAAGGGGGTGGGGCTTAAAATAGTGGGTGGAGCTTAGAGGAGTGGGTGTGACTAGGAGGGATGGGTGGGGCTTAACAGAATGGGTGGGACTTAAAGGGGTGGGTGTGGCTTAAAGGAATGGGTGGAGCTTACAGGGGTGGTGTGACTAAGCAGTGGGTGGGGCTTAAAGGGGTGGGTGGGCATTAAATGAGTATAATGAGTAGGTGGAGCTTAAAGTGGTGGGTGTGTCCAAAAGGGCTGGGTGGGGCTTAAAATGGTGGGTGGGGCTTAAAGATGTGGGTGGGGCCTAAAGGCATGGGTGTGGCTTAGTGGTGTGGGTGGGGCTTAAGGAGGTAGGCGTGGCTTAAAAGAGTCAGTGGAACTTAGAGGGGTGGGTGTGGCTAAAAGTGATGGGTGGGGCTTAAAAAGAGTGGGTGGGGCTTAAAGGGGTGGGTGGGGCTGAAATGACTGGGGCATAAAAAAAGGTGGGTGGGGGCTTGATGGGTGGGCAGGGGCTTCGAGGTACAGGCAGTGCCTAGGTGAGTAGGTGGAGCATAATGGAGTGGGTGGGGCCTAAGTGGGTGGGTGTGGCTTAAAGCAATGGGTGTGGAATGAAAGAGATTGGGTAGGGCTTAAAAGGGTGGGTGGGGCTTAAGCTGAAGGGCGGGGCCTAAGCGGGTGGGTGGGGCTTAAAGGGGTGGGTGGGGCCTAAAAGGATGGGTGGGGCTTAAGGGGGTGGGTGGGGCTCTTGAAGGGTGGGGCTTAAATAGGTGGGTGTGGCTTAAATGCATGGGTCTTAAAGGGGTGGGTGGGGCTTAAACTGAAGGGTGGGGCCTAACTGGGTGGGCAGGGCTTAAAGGGGTGGGTGGGGCTTAAAGGGGTGGGCGGGGATTTGGGGTTTTTCGGACATTTTGGGGTTTTTGGGACATTTTGGGTCCCCGAGGGTTTTTTGGGAGCTCTGGGGGCGTGGCCTCACTCCTGTCAATCACAGAGCTCTCCTGGCTGGCCCCGCCCCCTCGGCTGAAGCCCCGCCCACCCTTAGGAGCCTCCTGCAGGTGAGGGGGGAGGGGAATTGGGGGGTGGGGTCCAAATTGGGGGTTTTGGGGACAAAATTTGGGATTTTGGGGCTTTTGGGGGATAAAATTTGGGAATTTGGGGCTTTTTGGGACAAAATTTGGGATTTGGGGGATTTTGGGGGATTTTTGGGGGTTTTGGGGATGTTTGGGATCGGGATTTCAGATTTTGGGGATTTTTGTGGGGATTTTTGGGGATTTTGTGTGTTGGGATTTGGGATTTTGGGGTCGGGATTTTGGGGGGGATTCGGGGGAAATTTCGGGTGAGGATTTGGGATTTTGGAGATTTTTGGGTCGGGATTTTGGATTTTAGGGGCAATTGGGGATTTTGGGGGGAAATTTGGGATTTTGGGGCACTTGGGGGTTATTTTGGGGTTTTTTTGGGTCTGGATTTGGGATTTTGGGATTTTGGGGGAATTTTGGGGTTCTGGGGGATCTTCAGAAGATTTTTGGGCGATTTTGGGAAATTTTGGGGGGACATTTGGGATTTTGGGGGGATTCTGGAGGTTTTTTGGGATTCTGAGGTAAATTTGGGGTTTTTGGGATCCCCAAATTCATTTTTGGGATGGATTGGGCGGTTTTGGGGTCCCTGAGGTGTTTTTGGGGTTCCTCCACTGATTTTGGGGTGGATTTGGGGTTTTTGGGGTTCCTGAGCTCATTTTTGGGGTGGTTTTGGGGGATTTGGTGTTTCCAAGATGATTTTTGGGGTGGAACTTTGGGGTTTTTGGTGTCCCCGAGTCAATTTTTGGGGTCCCCAAGATGGTTTTGGGGTGGATTTTAGAATTTGTGGGGTGGAATTTTGGGGTTTTTGGGGTTTCTGAGCTCATTTTTGGGGTGGATTTGGGGTTTTTGGGGTGAGTTTTGGGATTTTTGCGCTCATTTCTGGGACGGATTTTGGGGTTTTTGGTCTCCCCGGGTTGATTTTTGGGGTCCCTGAGGTGGTTTTCGGGTGGATTTTGGGGTTTTGGGGTGGATTTTGGGGTTTTTGTGCTCTCTGAGTCCATTTTCAGGGTGGATTTTTGGGGTGGATTTTGGATTTTTGGGGTGAATTTTGGGGTTTTTGGGCTTTCTGAGTGCATTTCTGGGGTGGATTTTGGGGTTTTTGGTCTCCCCCAGTCAATTTTTGGGGTCCCTGAGGTGGTTTTGGGGTGGATTTTGGAGTTTCTGGGGTGGATTTGGGGGATTGTTCTGCTCCCCGAGTCCATTTTTGGGGTGAATTTTGGGTTTTTGGGGTGGATTTTGGGTTTTTGGGGTGGATTTTGGGTTTTTGGGGTGGATTTTGGGGTTTTTGGGGTGGATTTTGGGTTTTTGGGGTGGATTTTGGGTTTTTGGGGTGGATTTTGGGTTTTGGGGTGGATTTTGGGGGTTTCTGGGATGGATTTTGGGGTTTTTGGGGTTTCTGAGCTCATTTTTGGGGTGAATTTTGGGGTTTTGGTCTCCCCGAGTTGCTTTTCAGGGTCCCTGAGGTGGTTTTGGGCTGGATTTGAGGGTTTTTGGGGTGGATTTGGGGTGGAATTTTGGGGTTTGGGGAGTTTCCGAGTTCATTTTCAGGGTCCCTGATGTGGTTTTGGGGTGGATTTTGGGTTTTTGGGGGCTCCCCGAGTCCATTTTTGGGGTTCCTCAGCTGTTTTTGGGGTGCATTTGGGTTTTTTTGGGGGGGGAGATGGGGTTTTTGGGGTGAAATTCTGGGGTTTTCGGGGTGGATTTTGGGTTTTTGGGGTGGATTTTGGGTTTTTGGGGTGGATTTTGGGTTTTTGGGGTGGATTTGGGGGTTTTTGGGGTGGAATTTTGGTGGTTTTCGGGTGGTTTTGGGGTTTTTGGGGTTTCTGAGTTCATTTTTGGGGTGGATTTGGGGTTTTTGGGGTGGATTTTGGGGTTTTTGGGGTGGATTTGGGGTTTTTGGGGTGAATTTTGGGATTTTTGCGCTCATTTCTGGGACGGATTTTGGGGTTTTTGGTCTCCCCGAGTTGATTTTTGGGGTCCCTGAGGTGGTTTTGGGGTGGATTTTGGAGTTTCTGGGGTGGATTTGGGGGATTGTTCTGCTCCCCGAGTCCATTTTTGGGGTGGATTTGGGGGTTTGGGGGTGAATTTTGGGTTTTTGGGGTGGATTTTGGGTTTTTGGGGTGGATTTTGGGTTTTTGGGGTGGATTTTGGGTTTTTGGGGTGGATTTGGGGTTTTTGGGGTGGATTTTGGGTTTTTGGGGTGGATTTTGGGTTTTTGGGGTGGATTTTGGGGGTTTCTGGGATGGATTTTGGGGTTTTTGGGGTTTCTGAGCTCATTTTTGGGGTGAATTTTGGGGTTTAGGTCTCCCCGAGTTGCTTTTCAGGGTCCCTGAGGTGGTTTTGGGCTGGATTTGAGGGTTTTTGGGGTGGATTTGGGGTGGAATTTTGGGGTTTGGGGAGTTTCCGAGTTCATTTTCAGGGTCCCTGATGTGGTTTTGGGGTGGATTTTGGGTTTTTGGGGGCTCCCCGAGTCCATTTTTGGGGTTCCTCAGCTGTTTTTGGGGTGCATTTGGGTTTTTTGGGGGGAGAGATGGGGTTTTTGGGGTGAAATTCTGGGGTTTTTGGGGTGGATTTTGGGTTTTTGGGGTGGATTTTGGGTTTTTGGGGTGGATTTTGGGTTTTTGGGGTGGATTTGGGGTTTTTGGGGTGGAATTTTGGGTTTTTGGGGTGGATTTTGGGTTTTTGGGGTGGAATTTTGGGTTTTTGGGGTGGATTTTGGGTTTTTGGGGTGGATTTTGGGCTTTTGGGGTGGATTTTGGGTTTTTGGGGTGGATTTTGGGGTTTTCGGGGTGAATTTTGGGGTTTTTGGGGTGGGTTTTGGGGTTTTCGGGGTGGGTTTTGGGGTTTTGGGGGTGCATTTTGGGGTTTTCGGTGCCCCCGATCCCATTTTTGGGGGTGGGTTTTGGGGTTTTCGGTGCCCCCGATCCCGTTTTCGGGGTGGATTTTGGGGTTTTCAGGGTGCATTTTGGGGTTTTCGGTGCCCCCGATCCCGTTTTCGGGGTGGATTTTGGGGTTTTCAGGGTGCATTTTGGGGTTTTCGGTGCCCCCGATCCCGTTTTCGGGGCGCGTTTTGGGGTTTTCGGGGTGCATTTTGGGGTTTTCGGTGCCCCCGATCCCGTTTTCGGGGTGCGTTTTGGGGTTTTCGGGGTGCGTTTTGGGGTTTTCGGGGTGCATTTTGGGGTTTTCGGGGTGCGTTTTGGGGTTTTCGGTGCCCCGATCCCGTTTCCGGGCTCCCCAGGAGCGCTGGGGCGCCGTTGGGGGGGTGTGGGCGGCGCTGCCCCCCCTCCTGGCCCACCTGGCCCGGCTGAGGCGGCGCCTGAGCACGCACCTGCAGCGGGGGAGGGGCCAGGGAACCGCCAGGTGAGCCCAGAGGCACCCACAGGGCCCCAAATGTCCCAAATTGTCCTGAACTACCTCGAAAACATCCCAGAACGTTCTAAATTATCTTTAAAATATCCAAAAACGTTCTGAATTACCTCTGAAATATCCTAAATGACCTCTGAAATATCCTAAAGTATCCTAAATGATCTCTAAATTATCCTAAATTGTCCTAAATTACCTCGAAAACATCCCAGAACGTTCTAAGTTATCTTTAAAATATCCAAAAACGTTCTGAATTACCTCTAAAATATCCTAAATGACCTCTGAAATATCCTAAAGTATCCTAAATGATCTCTAAATTATTCTAAATTACCTCTAAAATGTCCTAAATGATCCCAAAATATCTGAAATTACCTCGAAATTGTCCTAAATCACCTCTAAAACATCCCAAAATACCCTAAATTAACCTAAATTGTCTCGAAAATATCCTAAATTATCCCAGAATATCCCAAATTACCTCTAAAATATCCCAAAATTATCTCTAAATTACCTCTAAGATATTCTAAATTACCTCTAAATTATCCTGAATTACCCCAAAATGTCCTAAATTATTTCTAAAATATCCTAAATTATCCTAAATTACCTCTAAAATACCCTAAATTCTCTTAAAATATCCTAAATTACCTCTAAATTATCCTAAATTACCTCTAAATTATCCCAAAATATCCTAAATTCTCTCTGAAATATTCTCAGTTATCTCTAAAATATTCCAAATTCTCTTAAGATATCCCAAATTACCTCTAAAATATCCTAAATTATCTCTAAAATATCCCAAAATCTCCTAAATTATCCTAAATTAGCTCTAAAATATCCTAAATTACCTGTAAAACATCCCAAAATGTTCTAAATTAGCTCTAAAATATCCTAAATTACCTCTGAAATATCCTAAAGTATCCTAAATGATCTCTGAATTATCCTAAATTATCCTAAATGATCCCAAAATATCGTAAATTACCTCAAAATTGTCCTAAACTACCTCTAAAACATCCCAAAATACCCTAAATTACCTCTAAAATATCCTAAATTATCCTCAATTACCTCTAAAATATCTTAAAATACCCCAAAATATCCTAAATTACCTCTAAAATATCCTAAATTATCCCAAAATATCCTAAATTACCTCTGAAATATTCTCAGTTATCTCTAAAATATTCTAAAATCTCCTGAATTACTTCTAATATATCCCAAAATATCCTGAATTACCTCTGAAATATCCTAAATTATCCCAAAATATCCTCAATTATCCTAAAATGTTCTAAATTACCTCTGAAATATCCCAAAATGCCCTAAATTATCCTAAATTGCCTCTAAAATATCCTAAATTGCCTCTGAAATATCCTAAATTGTCCCAAAAGTATCCTAAATTATCTCTAAATTATCCCCAAATCGCTGCAATCCAGCCCAAAATAGGCCAAAAATCCCAAATCCCCAACATTTGGCCCCAAATTCATCCCCAGGATCCCCAAAATCGGCCCCAAAAATCCCAAAATTTGCCCCAAGATTTGACTCCAAAATCCCCAAAATCGGCTCTAAAATCCCAAAATTT